>NC_058130.1:575472935-575494273 GCF_016433145.1 Gracilinanus agilis
AATGTGAAGGAAGGGGGCCTAGCAGTACCAGATATTAAACTATACTATAAAGCAGCAGTCATCAAAACAATATGGTACTGGCTAAGAGATAGAGAGGAGGATCAGTGGAATAGACTTGGGGTAAATGACATCAGCAAGACAATGTATGATAAACCCAAAAAGCCCAACTTTTGGGACATGAATCCACTATTTGACAAAATCTCCTGGATCATTTTTTTAAAATTCTTTAAGAAACTTCTTTAAAAAGACTTTGAAAATTGACCTTAAAGTGGCACCTATCACATGGATTTTTTCTCTATTAGCATCAGCTTTTTAATACCTTTTTATCAAGTTCTATTTCCCTTGTTCTTAGGTCTAACATTTGACCTTTTGATGAGTCTTCTTAGCAATAACATGTCTACAGTTTTCAAAGTCTTCATGAGCTGTTATATAGTCTCTGCTTTTTGAAACTTAAAGAGAACACATTTCTGTGTAGAGCTATAACCTTGCATTTTCAGTTCCTTGTAAACAGATTATTTTTATAATCTGATGAAAGAATCTTTTTTGTTTTAATAAAAACTATGTATGTAATTATGCTTTCTGATGATGTCATGTCAATAACCTACAGATTATGTAATAGCACTTTAGAAAAAGATCAGAGTAAATAATTTATAGGTAGTGTATAATTCATATTTTTTCTCTTCAATCTCTTAGTTTTTTTCTTCATTTTTATTTTGAAATAAGTTTTTGGATTCTAAAATTTTGTTGATCTACATTTTCACTCAATATTGCCACAAAGTCCCAATTGATTTTATGTAAGAAGACTTTCTTGTCCAAAAATTCAATATATCTGACCATCTTCTTGT
The DNA here is from genome assembly GCF_016433145.1 of Gracilinanus agilis. Taxonomy (NCBI): domain Eukaryota; kingdom Metazoa; phylum Chordata; class Mammalia; order Didelphimorphia; family Didelphidae; genus Gracilinanus; species Gracilinanus agilis. Next base: position 575,473,781 of record NC_058130.1, read on the forward strand.
TAGTAGGTTTTACTGACTTTTTTCTTCTTCCTCTTTTTTCTCATTTTAAAAATTAACTTTTATATGATATTTTCTCTGGAAAACAATAGGATACAAGGGAATAGCTACCTGATATAAATGCATATGTATATGCACATAATTCATATGAATAAAACAAAGTTATAAAATTAAAAGAAGAAAAAAAGAATGGACAATGAAAGGGAAAAAGAAAAGTATATTTTTATCTTATCTCCCATTCATACCTCACTCTTACATTCATACACTTTTCATATATGTAGTCCTTCATATTTCATATATGCATATAACATGAATACAAACATGTATATATGCATATATCACTATATACAGATCTATATTTAGATATGTAGTTTGTGTATATATTGTGATATCCAAAACTTAAGCCATTCTTAAGTGATTTTTTGGAAAACTTTCCCATTCTGTAGACTGGGTCGTTTTGAATCATATTTTTGACAATAATTAGTATGTGAGCATTAGCAAGTCACCTAATTTCTCTTAATTCATAATAAAATGTGAATGTTAACAATGCCTACAGTGCCTACTCCACAAGACTGTGGTGAGGATCAAATAAAATGTGTCTGAAGGGAGTTGTTAAGGCAGTGGGGGTGCAATGAGAGAAGTAAATTTCAAGCCTTTTGCATTTGTTAGGAAAATACTGAACAACTTGTGGTATGTAATTTTCATGCAATACTATTTTGCGATAAGAAATGATGAGTAGTCAGGGTTCAGAATAACCTGGGAAGATATTCAAACTGATGCAAAATAAAGTGAGCAGAACCAGGAGAATATTACATACAATAATAGCAATATATTAATGAAGATCAATATGATGATCTACAACTGATCCAAGGGACTTATGAAGAAAAATACTATCTCCAGAGAAAAAAACTGATGAACTCAGAGTAGATTGAAGCATATTTTATTCATTTTCTTTATTTTGTCCATGTATCTATGCAAGTATTTTTTATAATATGACTAATGCAAAAATATGTTTTTCATGACTTCACAAATATAATTGATATTATATTACTAACTTCTTAATGTGTGGAAAAGAAGCTAGAGTGGGAGAATGAATTTGCAGCCCAAATTTTTTTAAAAAGGTTAAACATATTAATGGAATTGTGAAATATTTCATGAAATATATCTATATAGAAAAAAGGTAATTAAAATAATTTCAGAAGGAAAGTAGTAAGATTAAGGAATGTAAAGGCTTTTTGTAGAAGGTAAAGTTTTATCTGGAAATTTGAAGAAATCCAGGGAAGCCAGAAGACAGAGATACAGACAGAGGACAGGTTCCAGCTATAAGAATGCTTAAATGCACATAGTCTAAAAATTAAACATATTGTGCTAGGAATAGCAAGGAAACTAGTACCCTTGGATTAAAGAATATGCGGAGAAGAATAAAGTATGTAAAAATCCAGAGGAAGATGTGCAAATAAATGGCAGCCTCTTTGAGCCTAGATTTCCTAGTGTATAAAATGAGGTAGTTAGACAAGATGACCCTAGTGGTTCTTTCTGTCTCAAAATCAATCAATGAACATTTACTAACCACCTACTATGTAGTAGGCACCATACTAAGAACTGAAGAGAGAAAAGCAAGGAAGAGATAGTCCCTGCCCTCAAAAAGTAATCTAGGAGACAACATACAAAGAAATATACACAAAGCAAGCTGTGTATAAGACAAATAGGAAATAATTAACAGAGGAAAGGCCCTAGAATTAAGAAATTTTGGAATAGCTTTCTATAAAAAATAAAATTTTAGCTAGGAGTTCAAAGAAGTCAAAGAACTCAGCAAGTAGAGTGAAGGGTATAGGTATAAATATAATTATACATATAGATATCTTAGTGTGGGTTTATTTATATATGTATATACATATATAAACACATATTTATGTATCTATATGCATGTATATATGTATCTATATTATATCTATACTGTATAGATATATACATACATAATTTTGAAATGTCTTTGGCCTGAAACCCTGCAGCTGTTTTTGTAACACAGATGGAAAATTTAGTCAAAAGCAAATGTAAACAAAACTCTATACACAAAGTGCATTTTGCAGCTATAACTACCATGCCTGGTATTTGCAAATCTTTGCTTAGGAGCCAAGGATTAGAAGATTACTGGCCCCTCTGGTCTCTGAAGCAAAAAAAAAAATGTTATCCAAAAGCATGGTTCACTGCAATAGAAGTATCAGTGCTTCTTGGAGCATAAACCTTAATCAACACACTGTCAGAGTAGGTTAGAGTCTCCCACAGATCAGAGAAATATCAGGTAGAAGAAAAGAAGAGTTAAGAATGATTCCCATATATTATCGCATTTATGAATTAGAAATTAGAAGTAGCATTAAATAATGAATACAGTGCTGTCCTCAGTGCCAGAATGGGCTAGGTTCAAGTCCTCACTTTTATAAATACTGACTATGTGATCCTCTCCAAGGCTCACATTATCTGTAAGCTCTAAGCAATTCTTTAAGATGATAAATAACACAGAAAGTGTTGACCTTCCTTTGTAGAAGGAATTTCCTCCTCCAGGAGTTTCCTATAGTACTTAAATCACACATCAAGGCCTTAGTACTAATAGAGAAGCAAGGATAAAAGTAGCATTAAATCCAAGGAAAGGAACAAAATGAGAAGGCTTTATAAGCAATTTCAGTTGCTTCAAACTAACCTATTAAAGCTGTTAACTCTGACTAACAAGAATTAAACACAAATAAACACCATAGAGTCATACATTCAAATTGAGATGGGATCTCAGAGGCCATCTAATCCAATTGTGTCATTTTACAAATGTGGAAACCGAGAAGCAGGCAGCCAAGTTAATTCTATTGAGGTTATATAAGTTATAAGAATGAGGGACAGAATTCTAATCCAGATCCTCTGACTCAAGATAGTTTTAAAAATTATCCCAAATTTTTCATATCCTTCCTATGTATCAAGAATATCTGTGATAAAAAGTTGTTAATGGAAAAGACAAGATTTTGTAAATAGAATTCCATAGCATACAATATCTGTGTGGTACACAGATGATCAAAGAATTCAATATTCTACTGTATGCTTACCTTTCTCTTCTTTTTTTAATGGATTCAGTGGAGCTCTTCTCCAACAAGTTATTCCTCACACACTGATAACCTCAGTTTCAAAGCTTAATGATATGAGACTCTCTCCTTCTCATAGAAATCAATGCTCAGATTCACGTGAGGAACAAGGTAAAGTGAGAGGGAACAAGAAAGGAAGAGTTCTTCAGATTTGTTTTTGTTTTTGTTTTGTTTTGTTTTTTCAGACCATCTACAAGCTTTAAGTTACTTTGAGCACTTCATTTCCTTTTAGTTTTTTCTGAATTCCAGTTTTGAGAAAGAAGATGAACAATGACAACACAATTTCAGATTATTAAAGGAAAAGTTCTAGAAAGAAAAATAACATGGAACTAATTAGCAGTCTTCATTGTGCCTTTATGCCTCTTTTGCTACAGTAGACCTTTGGGGTCTAACCTTTGGGTTAGAAGTATAATATTCTCTCTTAGTTAAGCTGAGTTATCTTTTTCCCAATGGGAGAGCTCCTTCACTGTGTATTATTTTATAGATGTTCTAATAAATACACTTTCTCTCACTTATTTTTTGCTACATATTTGGATAGAATGAGTTTCTTCACTAACAGTTAGGGGTCTTTGTCATAGAATGATATTTGGTAAATAAGCCTTGCATATAAAGCTTGGTGTGTCTTTCCTCCAATAGAGAAACAGAAATGAGAAATTGATTTGAACCTGGAAATCATATCCCCTCAACTAACAAGATTTATGAAAGTTGATAGATATAATTATGCCCCAGGCTCCCTTCTCTTTGAGTAGAGCAGAGTCTGACCCCAACTTCTTTGTCTTCACTTCTGGCAGGAATTGAAGCTTTCCTTGGAGAGAGGTCAGGAGAGATAAGAATAGAGATGTCTATTCTTCCTCCCCTTATGCCATACAACAACATACCTATACTACATGTGGAAGACAGTCTTCCCAATATGTCATTCCTCATTATACATATTTTACAACCATATTAGAATCCTGGACTCTCAGAGGAGGAAGGGAATTCAGAAGCCATCTAGTTCAATACTTTATCTGAAGAAGCCTCACCTCTATAGCTTCTCAGAAAAGTGGTAATCTAGCCTTTGTCATAATATATCAAGGAAGAAGGAATACCTTACCTCCTAAAAGAGCTCAGTCTACCTTTTGATAGTTCCAACTATTGTTGTGCTTTATATGAAACAAAAAGTGGTCTTTTTACAACTTCTATCTATTATTCCTAGTTTTGCTCTTATGATTCAAATTGAACATGTTTATTCCTTCTTTATTAGAATTCTTCAAACCCTTAAATTTGTATGTTCTCGCTTTTAATGACTTCTTCAGGCTAAAAATTACCATTTTCTTTGAGTGCTGCTCATATGACATGAAATTGAAGCCACTCTCTGCTCCAATGGCCCTTCTCTAGACACTCTCCAGGTTATCCATGTCCTTTAGTCAATGAAAATTTATTAAATTAGTCAATGAAAAATTATTAAATTTCAACTGTGTTCTAGGCACCTTTCCTGGAGAGAGAGAGAGAGACAGAGAAAGAGAGAGAGGAGGAGGAGGAAGACAGACAGATGGATAGGCAGATGCAGACAGAGAGACCCTGCTCTCAGGAAGCTTATAATCTAATGTTTTTAAAACATGGTTATCAGAACTGAATACATTAATGCAAGTCTAATCTGAGCAAGGAAGAATATAATGAAACTGTTGCCTGTCTTGTCTTGGATACTGTGCCTCTCAATATAACCTAAAATTTCATTAACTTTCATGATTGTCCTATAGCACTTGAATAATATTAAGTTTGCCCTCTTTTGAAATTCCTATATCTTTTTCAGGTGAACTAATATTTAGCTATGCTTTCAATATTACATGACAAATACAAAGTCAGAGGTCATTTTATTCACTCATTACCAATAACAAATAAAGAATAAAATAGTGAAATACATTTTAGCTAAAGATATTTGTCACTGTCATGAAGAATGGACAAGGAAGAAATTCAAATTGAAAAGTGATTCTCAATTGATGTTTACATCTACTAGTTGTGTTTTCAGATGATACTGTGCTAAGATAAAGATCTCAGTGCTTAAAATAGTCACATTAGCAAAATCTAATAGAACTAAAAAACACTTAGTTTAAGAATCAAATAAGGAAAAATTATTCACTAAGCATCTCTTAAATGATGACCATGTTTCCAGGGACTAATATAATTTCATCATTGGAAATGACTTTAAGGATTAAACATTACTATTTGCTTGCCATTCTATTCCAATGTGCCAGGATACATTCAACAGAAGAGTGACATGATCAGACTTAATTTTTTGTTCATTTGTTTTTTTTCATTCTTACTTTGTGGACAGCTCAATAGATTAGTGGATAGAGATCCAAACCTGCAGAGAGAAGGTTCTGGATTCAAATCTGACCTCAGAAACTTCCTTGCTAAATGACTCTGAGCAAGTCACTTAGCCCTAATTGCCTAGACTTTCCTGCTCTTCTCCTTTCTAAACAATACTTAGGATATATTCTGAGACATTGCGGAACTTTTTTCATTAATTATTTTAATACAATGAATTTCTTTTCTAATCTTAGGCATTTGCTCTTATGCATTTTAAAATGTTATTAATTTTATTTTTTCCAATTATATGTGTATCTAATATTTTAAAAGAATTTTGGATCTTGAATTCTTCCCCTCCTTTTATCCCTCCATCCACTGAGATGTTAATCAATTTGATATAATTTTACATGTGCAACCAAAAAAATCCTTGTTAAACCTTTTGTGGAATAAAATTTGAACAAAAAAACTTTTAAAAAGTTTGCTTTGGTCTGGATTCAGACTCCATCAGTTATTTCTCTAGAAGTAGATGGTATATTTTATCATCAGTCTTTCAAGATTGTTTTAGATCCTCGTATTGCTGAGAACAGCTGTTATCCCCAGTTGTTCATCATATTATGTTGCTATTACTGTGTATAGTGTTCTGGTTCTGCTTACTTTGCTCTGTTTCAATTCATGTAATTCCAGATTTTTCTGAGTTCCTCCTAATCATTCCTTCAATAGTATTCCATTATAATCCTATGCTATAACTCACTTAGCCATTCCCCAATTGATAGCTATCCCCTTACTTTCCTTTTTTGCCCCCACAAAAAGAGCTGCTTTAAATATTTTTTGCACATATAGATATTTCCCCTTTTTACTTTTTATCTCTTTGGGATACAAACCTAGTAAAGGCATCACTAAATCAAAGGGTATGTGCTGTTTTAAAACTCATTGAGTGTTGGTCCATATTATTCTCCAGAATGATTGAATCAGTTCACAAATCCTCCAGTATTGCATTAATGTCTCAATTTTCCCACATCTCCTCCATGTTTTGTTATTTTTCTTTTTCTGTCACAATAGACAATCTGATAGGTGTGGAGTGGTGCCTCAAAGTTGTTTTAATTTGCTTTTCTCTAAGAGTGATTTTGACAATTTTTTTTGCATTACTATCAAGAACTTTAATTACTTTGTCCAAGAACTGCCTGTTCCTATCCTTTGACCAATTTATCAAATGGAGGATAATTTGTATTTTTATACATTTGACTCATTTCTCAATGTACTGAGAAATGATAACTTTACTAGAGAGAACATAATTTCTTCCCCACCATTTTGATTTCTGTGTTATATACTCCACCCTATTTCACACAATGAGAAAAAGGTTCAAGTGTCACCCATTACCTCTCTCCCTCTTCCTCTCTACTACAAAATCTCTTTCATGCCTCTATTATAAGCAATAATTTACCTCATTCTATTTCTCCCTTCCTACTTTCTCACTATTTAATTTTATATATTTTAGATATTATCACATCATATTCATCTCACACCCTTGATTTCTGTTGAGATATACTATTTCAAACTGCTCTGATAATGAAAATATTCCTATGAATTTTAAGAATTATCTTCCCTATATAAGTATATAAATAGTTTAACATGAATGAATGTGTTTTGATTTCTCTTTCCTGTTTACTTAGGCTTCTCTAGAGTCTTCAATTTGAGAGTCACTTTTTTACCTTTCAACTCTGGTCAGTTCATCAGGAACATTTGACAGTTCTCCATTTTATTGAATACCAATTTCCCCCCTGTTTGATTATGCACAGTTTTGCTGATTCTTGGTTGAAGTTCTAGGTCCTTTGGTCCCTGAAATGATTAATGTTGAAGCTGTTAAATGAAGCTGTTTTTGCTATTGTGACTGCTATCACATTATTCGAATTATTTCTTTTTACCTGCTTGCAATATTTTCTCTTCAATCTCAGAATTCTGGAAGGTTATAGTATTCCTGGGAGTTATTCTTTTAGGATCTCTTTCAAGAGTTGATTGCTGGATTCTTTCAATTTCTCTTTTGTCCTTGGATTCTAATCTATAAAAGCAGTTTACCTTGATAATTTCTTGAAAGATGATGTCTAGGACTTTTTTTTTAATTGTGGGTTTCAGGCAGTCCAATAATTCTTAGTTTTTCTCTCTTGGATTTTTTTCCAGGTCACTTTTTTTCCAATGAGATATTTTGCATTGTTTTTTTTTCTATTTTCTGAAAATTCTTATGACTCTTGTTGTTCCTTGATGTCTCATGGAGTCATTAGCTTCTACTTCCCCAATTTTAACTTTTAAGGCAATGATTGCAAACCTACGGCATGGATGCCAAAGATGACACACACATAGAGTATTCTGTGGGCATGTGGCCACACTCCCCATTCCCCAAGTTCATTACTAGAAAGACAGAGGGATTTAAGCAGAGTTGCTCCTCTCTCTCCACCAAGCATAATGACATTTTTTTCATATCACTCACCCCTCTGCCCAGCAGCCAATTGGGAGCACACAGAGGGTAAGGTGGGTGGCTCACTCTGGCAGAGTTAGAAGACAGTGAAGAGCTTGGGTCACTCCCCTCCCCCTCTCAACACCTGCTGAGGACATTCCTCACTTCATCCACACCTCTGCCCAGCAGCTCAATGGGAATGATTTGTCCCTCCCCTGTGGGGTTTAATGAAAAGTGGTGCATGGCACATCATCTGGGGAATGGGGTGGAGGTAGAGCCCAACACTCAATCTTTAATAGGTTTGCCATCACTATTTTAAGACATGATTTTTGTGAACAAATTTTTGTACACCCCTTTCCATTTGGTCAATGCTACTTTTTAAAGAGTGCTTTTTCTCAGTTAATTTTATACCCCTTTTTTCTACATGCCCTATTTTAACTTTCAAAAAGTTCTTTTCTCCAATGGATTTTTGTACATCTTTTTTTTCTATTTGGCCTGTTATATTTTTAAGGAATTCTTCTCTTCAGTAGATTTTTATGCCTTTCTTTTAATTTTTTCTAATTTTTAACCAGTCTATTATATTTAAGGTATTAGTTTCTTCAATATTTTTTATGTCTTTACCAAACTGTTGACAATTTTTTCATGATTTTCCAGTTGCATTCATTTCTTTTCCAAATTTTTTTCTACCACTCTTATTTGATTTTTAAAATATTTTAAGCTATTCAGTGCATTATTTTGGAGTTAGAGAACAATTTATATTTTTTTCTTAGAGGCTTTGTATTCAAGTGTATCAACTTCATTGTCTTCTTCTGAATTTGTGAATTGGTCTGCCTTGCCACAAAAATAATTTTCCTTTTTTTAAAGGCTTACCTCCTATCTTAAGATCAATACTGTGTATTGGTTTCAAGGCAGATGAATGCATTGGCAGGTAAGTGACTTGCTAGTGTCACACAGCAAGGAAGTGTCTGAGTCTATATATAAACCTAGGTTCTTCCATCTCTAGGACTGGCTCTCTATCAGCTGAGTCACCTATCTGCTTCGACCACCATATAGTTGATCATGGTGAGGTTATTTTTTGTTGTTTGCACATTTTCAACCCTTTATCTTTTCTTTTAATTAAAAAAAACTCTTATGGTTTGGCTCTATATTATGTTGATCTTAACAGAGATATTTGGGGAAGCTGAAGAGATGGCCTGAAATTAGAAACCTGCAAGGACTCACGATGTTCACTTTCTCAACTTATATTCCCCACAGGTCTGACTGAGGGACAATAGGAGAAGCTTGATGTCTTGTTGTTATCAGGGACAGATGAGCATCTGACTTCTTTGGCTGGTAATTGAAAGGATCCAAGCTCTATGGTGGCTGTGAATATGTCCAAAATAATAGCCAGGCACAGCTACTAAAAGATGAAATTTTTACTGATAAAAGAGGAAGGGAAGGTAGGGAAGGGGTTTCAATGATTTGGATAAGATCTGAGAAGCCCTTAACTGTTAGATAGAAACTGCCCTTCCTCCCCCCAGGAGGGAGTGGCAGACTTTTAGCTAGCTTGCCCTCAAGCCTGTAATTATCACTTTTGATATCTAAAATAACTAAATAACAATTGTGCTGTTGCTAAAAAGGTCTAGTTCAGCTAAACAGGCAAACTGCAAAGCAGAACCAAAATGGCTCTTGCCCCAAATGGCCTCGAAAGCAATCCCAAAACTGGGAAAAGCAAGCAGAGTGACCTGCTCACTTCAACCCCCAGGAATCAACTGTTTAACTGCTTTCAAACTGTTCCCTCACCCAGAGTTCTCCAGGGTGAGGCTTGGCCCTGTATCTTGCAAGAATTCCATCCTGCCATTTTCCATGTTGCATTCTATAACTGTACTAAGGGGAATACTGCACCAAGCTTCAGATTCTTTTTGAAGCAGCTTTCAGAGCTTGCTCTGGGGACCTATAAGTTTTCACTTCTTACATGGTGGTATGCTCTAAATAGAGGTTTATTTAATGCTCTCCTGGCCTGTGCCTTGTTCTAAAAGCAACCACAAGCACTCTTTTCTTCCTTGGAACTGTGCCTAGGGTACCCTGCTCACCTCTGGCCACAAGTGTTGGTGTGTGCTAATGTTCCTCCTCACCCTGAAATCATGACCCAGGACTGTGGCCTAGATCTATGTATGGGCAATGAGATAAGAGTCTTGTACCTACAGCCAGAAAAAGGAACCCTATAATCTTCTGAAAAGTTGTCTGACCCCATTTAATGGCTGAGAATTCAGAAATCCTTAGCTGCTGATTGAGCTTCTTCCAAGGCCTGATGTACAGATAGGGCTTGCCTTGGTTGTACTGCTTTGTGTTCTACTTCCACCCTGGTGTGATAGACCTTTTATTCTGGCCTTCTAAGTTACTCTTGGCTGAAAAAAAAGATTTCCCCTAACTTTTATGGATTAGGTTACTCTAGAATTCATTTTGAAGCATTACATAATAACTGTTTGGAGGGGAGTTTGGGAGATTAAGGTGGATCTGTTGTACCTTCATCGTCATCTTGGCTCTGCTTTTAATGAGTTTTTTGTTGTTGTTCTTGTTTCATATTTACTTGGACACGTTTTTATAAGACAGATACTTTAGAGATAAGAGATTGATAGAAAAAGAAAATACAAAAGGAAGAGAGAGTAAGTGGAAGGGACAATCTGTAGAGAAGGCTAGGATGAGATCAAAGGAACATATAGAGAAACTTACCTTATTGAGAAAAAGGGTCAAATCTTCAGTAAAGACCACTGAAGGATCAGATGAGAGATGATATAAAATGATTTTGAGATGTAAAATAGAGAAGATTGAGCTGAAGGTCAATGTTCTCTATTTTCTCATTATAATATCAGATGAGATATTCTTGGAGAAAGAATAATTTTTTAAAGTATGGAACAGGACTGATGGGAAATAGAAAACCAATTATGGAAGAGGAAAATGATTATTTTTGCTTATATAAAAGCACAACTGGAAATTAGGTAAATGTATTCAGTACATACTATCTCAATTATATGTCCCTCAAGCTCTATTTATCAGAGTAGGAATGAAAGTGGTAAATACTGAGAGTAATTTAGAATTAAATAAGGATTCAATTGAAGGGAATGATATTCTATAAAACAATAAGGGACAAAGGTATTTGTATCAGGAAGACAGTGTAAAATTCAACAATTAGGGTCAAGAATATGAGGTGATTAAAATAAAGTTTCTGTAGGAATGATGAACTGGAAAAGTACTTGGAAACAGAGATGCTGGAGGTCCTGGTGAGAATGAAGCACAGACTTAAAAGAAGGAAGATAGTCAAAGAGATGAAATTATGAAGGGATTTCAGAGAACTTTCAATTCTATTTCTTTATTGTCCTGATTTAAATCATTAAAGTAGAACATTTGTAGCTAAAGGCAGGATAAAAGTTTTGACAATCTTATATGTAATTGAGGTGGATTGTAAAAATAGATTGTAATGGAATATTATTGTGTTATAAAAAATGATGAGCTTGATTATTTCAGAAAAAAAACAACTTAAAAGTCTTACATGAAATGATACAAAGTGAAGGGAATAGAACCAGAGGAACATTATATATAAAAACAACATTTTTTATGAACTGTGAATGACCTAGTTATTCTTAGCAATACAATGAACCGAAACACTCCTATTAGCCTCCTGATGAAAAATACAGTCCAACTCCAGAAAAGGAATTGATAATGTCTGAATACAAACCAAAATATGCAGAATGTCACTTTCTTTTTTTGTTAAAATCTCTTCTACAAGATAACTAATATTTTAAAATGTTTTAGATGATTCCAAGTGTAAAATCTATATCAGATTTATTACCATCTCAGGAAAGAGGCAGAAACAGAAGAGAAGTAAGCATGAGGGAGAGAGTCTAGAACTCAATTTTTAAAAAAAACAATGTTAAAATTGTTTTTATATACAACCAAGGTAAAACAAAATAATAATTTTTAAAGAAGGTCATCAGAATGTAGGATTTTATGGGTAGAGTCTTTCAAAGGACCATAACATATATTTAGAAATCCCCTAGCATTAAGGACAGGATTTTAAAATGAGAGAAACTACACAAAAAATTGAAATGCTTGGGAAAAGAGGGAGGAAAAAAAGTTGAAAATAAAGACTTGCAGCAGTTATTATCTTGTTATGATTTTGAATAAATAGGTTAATGAGTTTGCCAAAGTTTATAGTAAATATTAAAAACAAATAATGATTCCAAATTTTAAAAGATCAAAAAGATGGATGACAGGCAAAAAACTGGAAAAGGAGGGTATGCCCTTCAATTGGGTAATGGCTGAACTAATTGTGGTATATGCTGGTGATGGAATACTATTGCACTCAAAGGAATAATAAACTGGAGAAGTTCCAGGTGAAATGGAAAGACCTCCAGGAATTGATGCAGAGCGAAAGGAGAAGAGCCAGAAGAACACTGTACACAGAGACTGATATACTGTGGTAAAATCAAATGTAATGGACTTCTGTACTAGCAGCAACGCAATGACCTAGGACAGCTCTGAGGGATTTATGGTAAAGAACGCTACCCACATTCAGAGGAAGAACTGCAGGAGAGGAAACATATAAGATAAACAACTGCTTGAACGCATGGGTCGGGGTGGACATGATTAAGGATGTGGACTCGAAACTACCACACCAATGCAACTACCAACAATTTGGAAATAGGTCTTGATCAAGGACACATGACAAAACCAGTGGAAATGTGTGTAGGCCATGGGTGGGGGGATTGCGGGGGGTGAAGGGGAAAGTAGCAGCATGAATCATGTAACCATGTTAAAAATGATTATTAATAAATGTTTAAATTTAAAAAAAAAGAATATTAATAAATGTTTAAAAAAATAAAGAGCATTTAAAAAAAGATGAATGACATCTATGAATATTTGCTATGCTTCCAATGATTCCAAGCTTATGTCATATATAAAATCTCTCTTTTTCATATGAATACACCCCCAGGGGTTCTTTTGTTAATAAAGGAATACCATAATCTCTAAAATATCACAAATAATGGTGATCTAGGGGCAATGGCAAAATACCAGATAAAATTCAGTGAAATGATACAAATGCTAATTTTCATATATTCTAGAAGCAGCAGGGATCAGAATGTCTCCTAACACCATATTCTTTTTGGCTGTGTGTCATTTGTTTTAAATTAAAAGGAAAAAATTCTCATTTTCCCAACCAGAACCATCTATCCTCTAACCACCTCTTCACATACTGAAAAGTTGATAAAACTGCCTATTGTTTCTTCATATTTCTGCCAACAAATCAAAGTGATCAGGAATCAATTTAATTCTACTATACTCAGCAAACATTTACTAAATGCCTATTATGTGCAAAGCAATTTTTTTTTAAAACAGGAAAATGAGAAATGGTATCAGCAAGGCAATATTTATTTTGCTTTCTCATAATAGAGGAGTCAATCCATCTAGCCAGGAATGCTTTGTCCAAAGAGATTTTATCTCATTGAAAGGAAGGATCTCTATAGGACATTAGATCAATTATAGAAGGTTAAGCTATGGAGAATACTTTCTTCATTATAATATCAGAAGGCTTATCTTCAAATGAAATTAAGTCCTCCAGGACAGAAGCATACACTTGAAATACCCTCATGACATCTATTCTAGTGTCCTGCATCTGGTGGGCATGGATAATTGTTGATGATGGTAATGATCATAAAGTAAAATCACACTGCCTTCAAGACATTTTCAACTCTAACTGCACAGTCTGCTTTTACCAGTGCATTAAAACTTGATAAAGAATTTGTCTCAATAAGCCTGTGGCAAGGAGTTACTTGAAATGATAATATATATCAAAGTTAAAGTGGGTTTTCTTTGACCCATTTTCATTTCATTGCTTTATAATTCCTTTATGAAAAAGGATAAGTACGAGTATCCAACTGACTTTTCTCCTCTGACATTCTGATTTTTACATATTGAGTCTGATTCTCCCAGTGCCTGATATAGTAAGGCAGTCCTACTTATCTTGTCTCAAAGGAATTAGAAAGCAACACATTTTAAATGGATTAAATGAAATTCATTTTATGGAACCCAATCTACATCTGACTCATTAATTCCTTTAACTTATCATTTCCAAATAACACTAATAACCAGGAAAAGAAAATAGAAATCATAGCTTTCAAAGCTGCCTTACTTATGGATTATGAGGCAGCAGCAGCTTTGATATCAGTTGATGAATAATGGGGTGGAGGAGAAGAATCTAGAAAAAGAAGAATTTTTATTTTTCCTAAATTCATTTTCTTAGGACAGACACCTAACATTGAATGCTTTCAACATCATGGCAGGCAAGTGGTAAGACACACAGTTTTAGCAATATAATATATACAGATATGTCCTATCTTCTTCCTTCTATTCTTTTGTTTTCTAAACTCATTTTTAATCATTTGTTTTCTATAGCTTTTATTTTAGTGAAATTCCATTTAGTCAAAGGACATTTCCTTGACATTTATTGTAATTAAATTTTACCTGAAAAAAAACATCACCAATCAACCATCTATTTGACTATCAGTTTTTAAATATATTTCCTTTTATCTTGACCTTCCTCATTTAAAAAAAACATTTATTTGTTTGTATGTTTGTTTTAGAAGATTTCTCCATAGTTACAAGATACATATTCTCTCTGTTCTCTCTTCCTGTAGCCAACAAACAATCCTACTGGGTTTTACATATATCACGGATCAAAACTTATTTCCATATTTTTAATATTTGCAATAGAGTGATCATTTAGAGTCTATATCCTCAATCATATCCCCATCCAACAATGCAATGAAGCAAATGTTTTTCTTCTGTGTTTCTACTCCCATAACTCTTTCTCCTAAGTCCCTCAGAATTATCCTGAATAATTTCATTGCTGCTAGTAGAGAAGTCCATTATGTTTGTTTGTACCACAGTGTGTCAGTCTCTGTGTATAATGTTCTCCTGGTTCTGCTCCTTTCACTCTGCATCAGTTCCTGGAGGTCTTTCCAGTTCACATGGAATTCTTCCAGTTCATTATTCCTTTTAGCACAATAGTATTCCATCACCAGCATATACCACAGTTTGTTCAGCCATTCCCCAATCAAAGGGCATCTTTTTATTTTCTAATTTTTTGTCACCATAAAGAGTGTGACTATAAATATTTTTGTACAAGTATTTTTCCTTCTTACCTCTTTGGGGTTCAAATCCAGTAGTGGTATGACTGGATCAAGCAGTCTTTTAAAGCCTTTTGGGCATAATTCCAAATTGCCTTCCAGAAAAGTTGGATATAAACTAAGTTTTAACAGCATTCATAAACTTGCCTATCACCTTTACTCACAGGTAGGGATATTCTGAAGCCAAGTTTAAATGGCTGCCGAAAGACAGTTGTTAAATTTTTAGTGTGAGTGTTTACATCTCAGAAATTGGCAAGCCTGCAAAGGAGAGCTCAATGTATTATTGTGTTTATTTTCTAGACTTAACAAAGTGTTAATAATGCAGATTATTCTTGAGTTTGTAGATTCTTTCTTCCAGTCAATTATTAAGCTTTTTTTCAAAACATCTCTGCTTCCAGACCCCTTCTCTTTGTATCATAATAAGAATGATAATAATAAGAAAAACAAACATTTATATTGTGCCTATTATATGCCAAGTGCCTTAAAAATGTTGTATAATTTGAACCTCAAAACAATCCTGTAATATAACATCTATTATTATTACTCCTGTTTTACAGTTGAGGAACCAAGGCAAATAAAAGTGAAGTAACTTTATGAAAGTCATACAGCTGTTTCTGAAGTAAAATTTGAACTCAGGTCTTTCTTCATTTGGGTCTAGCATGCTATCCACTACATTACCTAGCTCTTGGCACATTGTAAGTACTTAATGAATTTATATGACTGGACTACTAATTAAGATGGACTAGCTTGTATACAATAATCAATACTTCACATTTTCACTCCATGCACTCCATGCATTTGGATATCCAAGCAAATCACATTTTACAGGTTCTTATGTTCAGCCCCTATAATTATATTCCCACAACATAAGAAGACAGTTTATTAAACTCTAGTTTTAGAATTCAAGACCTTAGATATAAATCCCACCTCTGATGTATCCTAATCAATTGTCTTAATCCCCTATGGCCTTAGGATTCTCACCTGGAAAATGAGAATATTGGATAAGATGATCTCAAAGTTTTCTTCTAGTTCTAAATATAAAATCCCATAAATATAGAATAATGTTTGAGTGATTATATCTTTTTGAGGGAAGAAAAGGACCCATGTGTAGTTGTGTGTCTGTGTGCATTCTAAGGTTTAGGAATTTCTTAATGTCCCAGTATACTGACCCCATAAGAATGGGGGATGGGAGAAAAAGAGCCAGAAGAAGGTCGTTGGTGACAGTTACTGACAGTTGGGACCAGAGAGAATTCTGGGTAATTCTCCAGAGGAAGAAGAAAAAAGGAACTTCGGGTGGAGGACTGAGAGAGGGAGGAGGAGAACATCTCAGCTCAAATCCAGTCCTGAGGGCTTCCTGAGGATCTTTCTTTGGACATTGAAACCCAATTCCCTGGTCAAAGGTGTCCCATCATATCTCACCCAGCAAGACTTAAATCATCAAGTCACCTAAGTTTGGGACTCCATTTTGGGAGCGATCTCTTAGGCTCCTTCTCCCATTACCCAACTTGCTGTGAGACCAGTTTGACTTGCAATTATAGAAAAGAATAGAAATAGAAACAGAATGAGAAAGGACAAGGGGGGAGATGCTTAGGAATGGAAACCTGAAAGGTTCCCACTCAAGTGACAGTCCCCATAGAAATAGAGAAGAGGGCACCCCCAAATCCATCTGACCTTCACCCCTTTCCCCCAATCCCTATATTAATATTAATAAAAGACATTCATTAGTCAGATAGAGTTCCAGAGTACCTGAGAGAAGAGGGGGAGGGAACTACAGCTTGCTCTAGCTGCCTCCATCTTGGAGCCAGACCACCCACTATGAAGTTGGCTGACCTCGGGGAAGGCTTGTGTGAACCCTGCCCTCATTCGGAATCGGATTGGGGTCCCCCATACCTACTCTTATAGGGAAGCCTTGTCCCTAACTCTGCCAGGGTGGCACAACCATCTAGGTCATCCAGTTTCGGGGTGACACCCCCTTGAAGTCTCGGCAGTGTATATTTGGGAAGAGGGGAGAGCTAGAATAGAGGGCACCCCTTATAGACTCTCTCTCTCCCCCCTCTATTGTAACATTGGGCACTGGCTCTATTTTTTATTACAACCACAAAACCCATAATGGAACATTAATTAAAGATTTCATCTTCACTACTAAAGGACACTGAGATTTTAAATTAAAAGCCAAAATTAGAGTCAAGGGATGAAATTTAAAAATGTCAGCATCATTTTATTTTAGAGAGAATATGGATTTTTATAAAACTGAAAAGTCTAAAGACAAATTCCAGACACTTGGTTTTGCTGTCTATGTTGTCAGTCCTTCATTATTGTGTATAATTTCATGAAATCAGAAAGTTTTCCAGTTGGGCTTGGTTTAGTATGGTTTGCTCTCAAGTCTTTTGCTACATCTCTTTTAGATGATCAAAATGTCTGCTTGTTGAAAATATCTCTCTGTTCTCTTGAACTCTGGCTCCTAATGATTTCTGAGCCTGTTATCATTCCTTCTTGACTAGTTCAACCACCTTCAACATGTCATTTTTTTCCTTTTTAGGTTGAAAGGCAACAGAATTATTTCATCACTTGCAGGAATTGATTTTTCTTCTCTTTCCTTATTTCTGATGTTTTCCTTTAATTATTTTTGCTCCACCAATTAGTTCAAAAATGATTTCATCTGAAATTTTCAGATAGGAAACCTTGTTTGTACATACCAATTATAAAAAAAATGATCTTTTAAAAAATGGTACAAGAAAGGAACTAAAGCTATATGGCTCATCCCACTTTCCTTCACAGGGGAAAGAAAGCTCAAAGGTTATTTTTCTGAGTTTTGTTTAGAGTCTGACCATGTTATAATCAGTCATATATTTGATCCTTTTCCAAATAAAAAGTTTAAAATATTTAATTTAACATTTTTAAAGTTTCAAAATATTGTCACAAGTTTCTTTTTAAATACATGATGAGCACTATTTCATATTTAACACAACACTTCAGAAATAATTTCATTTTTCCTTGAAAATCTAAACTTTTGATTAAGAGCACATTCTGATGCATCAGACTGGGTTATTCTAATTGGGATGAATGTTTACTTCTCAATTCCTTTGCTACATTTTCCTTCTAGAATTTTTTAAAAATGGAAAGTGTTTTATTGTGTAACTCATACACATCTATAAATCATGGTATAGTTTTTTCTAGTGCATTCTGTGGGGGTATATCCATTGATTTTTCTATTTTACTTCTCAGAGGAAGAACCAAGGGGAATGTCCTCTCAATCTTCTTCTCATGTCCACCAACCCATTAATAAAATACTGAATTAATAATAGCCCAATTGCACATAGTATTGAATTAAAAAATGTTTTCCAAAATCTTATTTGGATTTTTTCCCATATGTTGGGAAAATCCTGAAACTTGTTCTCTGATACCCAACTCAAAAAGTATCTGCACTTTTCACTCATGGGGAATTAGATTACCTAATGTGGCAGCATAAGTTATATGATATTTTGTTGTTTTCTCATAATTTCTCATACATTTTTGCAAAATCCATATTCAGAGTCTAATGCCTAATAAGGAATGTGGCCCTGATTTGTTATGCAACTGTGTACTTTGCCAATAAATCAATATGTGATTTTTTCACTGAGGGACTTCTTCAGAGAACACTATCCTAGAGGTCAGAATTCCTTTTAATCCCATTTTTTTTCCAAAATAAAGTAAGGTTCCATATTATGGAGAAGGTAAACTCACACATTATTGGAAAAGATAAGCCTCCATGTTGCTATAACATGGAGCATGATAGCACCAGGAAGTCTCTTTAAGGGAATAAGTTAAGGCAAGCCTCCTCATTGTAGAAGTCTCTTTAGATAAATGTTAGCATATCACTGAGGACTAATAAAGATTTTTTTTTGTTTTGAAAACAGGGGGAAAGTATGTTACATTAAATTATATGAAATTAAGTTTAAAACTACAAAATAACCTATAAAAATAATGATATATAAAATAAAAATAACTTATTTGGGCCTCAATTTGGCACTCTGGGTAATTGTACATTAAAGGAATTGAGATTAGTCTAAAATATTTTAAAAATGGGCCCAAATTTGACCAGAAAGAAAGGATATTCAATTGCCAAACATTAAAGGCTTTTTATAGCTTTTGGTAAATTGTGCTCACTTACTGTCTTTATATCTATCTTATTGTATTGTCTAAAATCTTTGTCTTGTAACATATCAAGTTTTGTTTGTAGATTTTGCTACCTTGAAAGATTTCAAAGTCAGACATGAGGTTTGCTGTAAAAATCTTCAGCCAAAGAATTTATAATGCTGGGGAATATTAATGAAATTTCATACTTGAAATTTTTTTCCCAGATTTCTGTAACCTGATGCTCCACTATCCATCTCAGTAATCAAGGACTTCCACATTAGACTTTCAATCCTAGATAAGACTTTAGAAAAAAGAACCTCCAACATACTTTCTCTCTGTCATTTTGGCCCTGATCATGTTATTTCAGAGACAAAGTTAGATAACAAAAAAGATGGAGGAGGAGGAGGAGGAGGAGGAGGAGGAGGAGGAGAAGAAAGGGGAAAAGGAAGAGGAGGAGTTTCTGTGGGACATGATTGAGAAATACAGTAGTACTCTGCCTCTGAAAGACCATTCAAAGTGTGTATCCCACAACCTCTAAGCTCCAAAGTAGCCTCTCTCACACTCCTTGTAAAAGGAGAGCATGTATTTACAAGTTTACCATAATTATGAGTGAGTTTTTATCTGGAAACATTTTGCTAAAATTTTATGAAAATATATAGGGTGGTTTAAAGATACAACTTCAATACATTAATAAGAAGAATATGTTGATGTTGTATTTTTGTACCATCTTAGTAACAACTGGCATCAGATTCAAAGATTTCAATCTTGCATTAGGGATTAATAGGTAATGCAGTTGGAGGCTTACAATAGCAAGAAATCTTCTGAGTATTTTCAATCATCTATCGTGTATTCATTCACTATATGTGGAACATCCTAGAATGTGATTATTCTTGATTTATAAATGAAATATATGAAATGCCCTCATATTTTTTCTTCCCTCTTAGTTGTTGTTTGAAAATTTGAACTTTTAAATGATATCCTGGCCCTAAATTGTGATTACTGATATTTTGCTTTATTAAGATAAAATTTCTTGGGACTATAATTTAATATTGTTAGATAAAGAAATAAGGCGGGTGTGATGAAAGTTTTCTTTATTAAATGGACTAGTGAATTGATAGAATGCAACAGGATCAGATTGTTTTCTTTAAAAATGTGTATATGTATATATGACTGGCTTCCAAATGTTTCTAATGTAAATTCAGACTTTAATTACATCTCAATAATAAATTCTCAAAATTTGTAAAGTACCTAATTTTTCCTCTAATAAGAAATCTGGTTACCAAATTTCAAATCCTTGGTTATATGCTGTGCATTGTTTTCTCATATTGTATAACATTTGTGTAAAATCTAT
>NC_058130.1:575503335-575530161 GCF_016433145.1 Gracilinanus agilis
AGAGAGAGAGAGAGAGAGAGAGAGAGAGAGAGAGAGAGAGAGAGAGAGAGAGAGAGAGAGAATCTGTTTAGGTTGACTATTTGCTTTTGTCTAATAGATAAAACAGTCTATCCCCAGAGAATGAATGGTATCCATTTAAGCACAGAAAACATGATGAATAATGGAAGTATGAAAAGAATAGCATTTTTCAACTCCTTTTGAGTCATGTTTTTAAATAGACATTACTTTTATTATTTTTTTTCATTTTCACTGTATCAGGCATTAAAAGATTGAAAGATGAATCAAATATTTTCTATAACTGAAAAGAAAAAATAAGAGATCTCAAATTTCACATTATAGTCAGCAGGCACTTAAGTACTTGTGAGATGTCAGACCCTATGCTATGCACTAAGGATTTAAAAGAGGTCATAAAACACAGTGCATAGAATCAGAAAGCTCACATGCACATACACCAATAACTATATACATACTGAATGAATTTCATTGTAAATGGCAAGTTTTTTTCAGAATGGAGGAAGAAGCGAAGAGTAGGATGTAAAAAGAATAGTTCATGTGAGAAATAGCCAATAAATAAGTGTAGTACATGGAGAATATTCAGAGAGAAATTTGATAAAATAAGAACAGAAAGGTAAGACGTGGCCATGTTGTAGAAGGCTTTAAATTAAAATACACACACATATACACACAACACACATGCAAGTTAAATTTGATGATATTAAAAACAATAAATAGGAAGTCTGAGTGTATTGTGTATTTTAGGTGTGGGGGGGTGCAAAAATGACAGGTTAGATTTGTCCTTTAGGAAAATCACTTTACCACTGGTGTGGAAGGTGGATCAAAATGTGGAGATAACTGAAATATAGAGAAAAATTAGAAGTTAACATTGCAATATTGAAGATAAAAATTAAGGAGCACCCATATCAGGATGGGGCCTTTTTGATTTAAGTGGAAGGAAAATATAAGTTTTAAATGACAAGATTGGCAATGACATAGGAAAAAAAATAATGCTAGTGACTTTCCCCTTAGATTTTTTTTCCAATTTACTAGACAGAGAGATAGAGAACTAGAGAGAGAAATAATTTTTCTTCTACTTCTTACTGCTCCATAAAGCATAAAAGATAATCTGTTGTTAAATGGAAACTTGACTTGTTTCTAATTGGATATCCAATTAGAAACAAGTCAAGTTTCCATTTGTATATATATATACATATATCCAATTAGAAACAAGTCAAGTTTCCATTTAACAACAGATTATCTTTATATATATATATATATATATTATATATATATATCCATATATATATATGGAGAGAGATATACATATGTGTGTATGCATGTGTATATTTATAAGTATGACAAATTAAAAGTCTGTCTTAAATTTTCTTAGTGCTTAGCACAGTTCTTGCCATATAGGTCGTTTTATAAATGTTTGTCTACTTGATTTCAACTTTTAATTTTAATTATCTTTGTTCTTAAAACATCCTCAAAACAGTTTAAATTTCCTTTTGTTTTTCTTATTTAACTGTCTCAATATCCTTTGAAGATATTAAAATTCTGAAAGGTCACTTTTTTCACTTTTATGCAAGGTTAGTATTTTATCATCATACACATCTTTCAATTGTTCAAGTGTTTAAATGCCTTCAAATGTTTTATTCATATATATGTCAATTAATTTCAAAATCTCTATTCCATTACAATCTTTTTATCACAAAGACTTTTAAACTATTCTAATTAAATTTATATATTTTTCTCCTTTATGATCATACTAAGCTTTTCCGGATAAATTATTTTTGGTTGTGTCTTTCTTTTTTGCTTTTGGAATATTGCATTTCAAGATCTCCTTTTATTTTTAATAGAATTTGTCAGGTCTCATGAAATAGTCTTAGTATTTAAACTCTTTTTTCTTAATGTATGTTCTTAAGTTTTTGTATATTTTTTCAATATGGGAACTCTAGATGTTGACTATGGCATTATCAGGAATTTTAATCTAAAGATATCTTTAGGGAGATGTTTCAAGGTTTCTTCCTTTTTTCACTTTCCCCTCTAGTTCTCATGGATCTATTAAGTTTTCATTTGGAATTCCTTGAAATACATATTTCTAGATTTCCTTTTTTTGTTATTTCCAGTGAATCCAATGATTCTTTAATTATCTCTTCTTGACCATGGTAGTTATTTTTAACATTTGATATGTACATTTTCTTCTCATTTTCTAATCTTTTAACTTATGTCTTGCTGTATTATAGAATCTCTGATTTCTTCTTAGGCCTATTACAGTTTTCAGTGAGTAAGGTTCAGCATTTTCCCTTCTGAACTATGTTTTCTTTTCATTCCCTGATCTGGTGTTTTCATTTACTTTTATTTGTTCTCTTGTTTCATTTGTTCTAGGTATTTATGTTGTCCTTTTGGGAAATCTATATTTTTCTATTGTTTATACATTTCTTCTTGCAGTTGTTAGGGACTTACTATCTATTCTTTTGGGACATCTATAGATTTACAAATTTTTTTTGACCTTGTGGATGTTTTTTTACTTTTATCTTTCCCCCTCATTTCCTGATATAAGGTTTTGTGCCAGGGCTTACATCACTAATGTTTAAGTGAAGCAGTTGATCCTGTTTGGTTTCAATGATTTCACTAGTATTTCTGTGCTCAGCTGCTCCTCACAGCATTGGACTCCTTTGCATCCTTGAAATTGTTTTGGATTTTCTGGGCTCTCCATCGGCTCTCAGAATAGACAGCTACATACCTTGGAACCCTTGGGTGTCTGATTCAAACCATAGTTGCCCTGGTTTCTGCTTCCTTCTACACCCAGAACTTCCAAAGACATGCAGTCTGTAATTACAGTATCAATTGGACTTTGTCAGAAGAGTCCTTGACTCTTAATGTCTCTGGAAAGAAAACTCAGGGCACTATATTTATCCTTACAACTTCTCTGGTTGTGTAAAGACTAAAGACTTATTTGCCTGATTTATGGTTGACTTCAACTGCTTTTGGGGCTATTATCTAACATTTTTGTTTATTTTAATAAGGTCAAATATGTCACTTACAGTAAAATTTCTTTAAAATTACTAATCATTATTTGCTCTGTGTTCAATCATAAGTTTTTGTTAGTTAATATATATGAGTTAGTCAGCCTACTTCTATTCAGGCAAATTTCTTGGTCAGATTTAGAAAACATTTCTTTCTTCTACCTTTTCTTAATCTTTGGAAATAGAATTCTTTATTTTAATTAATATTCAAAAACATTATGAATCCCTAGGGCCACCTGGTCAATTAAGTCCAACTATTAAGCAATCAGGCTAAGTTAAGCAATCAAATGAGCTCCAAATGTGGTCCTTACTTAATCAAATATTTATTAATAATTCCTGAACTATTAATGATGGTCATCTAAATGTAATCTGTGTCAACTGATAAAGTCAATATAATAGAACACACCACAGTTTAAATATTTGTACATGAAATATACACATACATAAATATTCCTATAGGAACTCACAGTTTGGAGATACATATTATTTAAAGGGGAGAGCAATTAGAATTTAAAATAGGATGTACAGAGGCAGAGAGAAGAGAGTTTAATTTTCAAATTCCAAAGTTAGCAACTGTTGATATTAACTGGTTAATGTACTTCAATCATTATTCATCTTTATCTCAGGTTAAGAATTCCTGTTATGCACAGATAAAATTTAGTTATATGTCAGGACAATTTTAAGATTCAAAAGGAGTCTCCATAACTAAAAACGTTAGTGTCAGAGTTGGCAAAGCTCCAAGGAGAAGAATTCGATTGAATATTTAAGAGATATTTTCTTAGTTTTGTGAAATATCCATTACTATATTTGAATGGCTATTCCTATAGCTCCTTGGACAATTTTTCTGTTATGTAGAACACTCATGGCTGGGGTGACTCCCACTGCAATATTTTATGACAACATAGAAAACACCAAATGTGCCAAATTAAACTTCAGGTTAATCAAAATATTGCTTGACAAAGCAAATAATTGGATTATACTTCCAATACACTGTACTGGATGGTAATTATCATGCAACATCTTCTACATTTGAATACAACCTCCATTTTCCATTTTAACATCAGAGAATGCTGTCTACACATTTTTTAATGGTACCCATGATAATAATATATTCTGTTTTTAATCATATTCCATGTTTCAGGAAATGAAGCTTGCAATTTTCCCAGGTGCTTACCAAATTACTACTGCAAGCTAATTCTCAGCCCCCAAGTTAAGAGTTTCAACACAGTGAACATTAACAGCCTGCTTATGTTCTTCCTGTACAGCAGAAGGTAAGTTAATATGCACTTCAATTATATCCAGTTTGTGCATTTATAGCACCCAGTGGGCAGCAGAAAGAATGCTGTAAATGTACTTATCCTGCTTTTATAATTTTCTTCTATAAAACAGGAGAGAAGGAAAGAGACAGAGATAGAAATAGAGACAGAGAGAGATAGATAAGGAGATGGAGAGAATTTGATAAGAAAAGGGGAAATGAAAGGGGGAAAATAAGAAAGTAAAGGAAGAAAGGAAAATTGTCATTTAACAAACAAAATTAATAATGAACTTGACTTGGTTTCATTAACTGTATGAGCTGCCAAATTTCCATCTCTTTGAGTTAAGAAATCCCTATTTTTTGCCTGTTGCCTTTTCTATTGTTTTTGTTTTTCTTTCCTTTAAAACAAATATTAAAGTAAATTCTAAAGTAACAAATATGTTATGCACAAAATGAATACATGGAAAGGAAGTGTATATATTACACCTTTCATAGAGTCTGTCCTACTAAATTATTCTACTATGGGATCATGTTTTCTTTCATTCAGTCAATTTTCTTTTATTAAGTAGTCAGACAATTTTATTTATTAAGTAACTAGTATGCCCTCTGGGGAGAAAAATGAAGTCCACCCCCCTTGAGAAACTGACAATCTAATTAGTCAGTCAGCAAGTTGTTATTGTCTACTATGTGCCAGGCATTATGTGAAGTTCCAAGGACACAAAGAAATCAAAAGCCAATCTGAATTCTCAGTGAGATCAAAATCTAATGGAGGAGATAGCATGCAAATAGCTTTGTACAAATAGGATGTATATGAAAGGTGAAATCCATCTACTTTGGGATGATGTGAGCATTAAGATAGAGGACCAGTCATTTTCTCTGATCCCCATGACCTCTTAAACCTCTCCAAAACATAAATCATGCACCAAAGCCAAAGTAATTTCAACTGTTTCCATGAAGTAGGAAACCTGGAATCCAAAAGAAGTTTAATTACCCTCTCATTACTTCCAGGGTCTTGGAAACCATGACTTTAGGCTCAGTAGATTTAGCTAAGTGGAAAAAGACAGCCAGGTAGTCATAGCCCAAAAGTTCTGAAGTGCTCTTGCTGAGCAAAATTACTAAAAAATAAAAGGAGTGGCACAGGACACTAGGGCAAGATATTGGCTGTGAACTCAGGGAAATGGGGGGTGGGAGTTGAGGGGCTTCACTAACCTTCAGGGAAAGAGTACTGCATCCAGGTGAGACCAGGTTTAATCACCCAAAAGGAACTTAGGACGAAGGTCTTAAGACTGTTGAACTAAGAATTGCAGAAGAAACTGAAATTCTGTAAAATCCAGGCCTAGAAGAAAATCACAACTAGAAGAGACAGTCATAAAGTAAGCAATGAGGAAAAAACAAATTTTCAAAATTGTCAAGAAGAAAGTTCAAATACTTTAAACATAAGCAAATAAATCAACAGGGAAAATACCAACGACAAAAGGAAATGTAGCCTCCAAATTGAGAAAAACGTTTAGAGATCTATGAACAATATAACATTAGATTATACAGAGGACCTTGTTGAATTTGAGAAGATAAAACTTTATCATGAGTAGTCCAAAAGAGAAACAAGAATTCTGAGAGCAGAATTTATGGCCTGCACAGCAAGGATTGTTAGAAGAATAGAAAAATTGGAACATGTAGTGTCAAGTCTCACCAAAAAAACAACAAAAGAGAAAACAATAATAGCTTGTGAATACAAATGAACAGAAGTAAAACTCAATTAGCAGAAGAGAAGAAAAATGGTAAATTGAAGATAATCTCAGAGGGAATATACTTGCATTTTGAAGGCCTAGGAAATGCTTATTGTAGAATGGGAGATTTAGCTAAGGCTTGAAGTAATCCAGAGGAACCAGAAAGTAGAGATGAGGAAGGAGAACATTCCAGGTAAGAGAGACACCTATAATAATTGTATCAAGTTAGAAAATGGAGTGTTATGTTTGAGGAATAGCAAGGGAGTCATTGTCTTCTATGTCAAAATACTTAGGTGTAAATGGAGGAGGAATATAGTGCAAGAAATTTAAGAAATTTAAGAAAATTGAAAAGATATGAAGCGATCAGATAATGGAGGACATTAGGAGACAAAAAGTCTCATTTGACGATTAGAATGTATTGTCTGTTTGTTTGTTTTAATATCTGAATTCACTTTTTTATTATTTCAAAAACACTGGCAGACAAATGGTGGAGTATAAGTGTGAAAAGATGGAACCACTCTGAGAATCTTCTGAAACCAATTTCAAAATAATGCCACAAAATGAATAATGGAGTGACAAAACCAACTAGAGAATAGTGTGAAACAACTCTCCTGAAGAAAACAACTTGGAAGGTAGGTGGAGAGGGTTTATTTTAAGGAGTGAAAGGGGAGCACAACCAGTAGCAAAACTTCACTAGGGATTACAAGCTGTCTATCTACCTACTGTGACAGGTTCTGAACCTGGCCTAAGCCAAATTTGAAACCCAAAGACTCTGCCTAAGCACACAGCAGAGCACCCCATGCCCACTCCCAGAAGTTCCAAGTCCTAATGCAATTATGGTGAAACTTTTAGAAGCTTTTATAGACCATGTGCCATGACCAGGCCCCCAGACTGTATGTAGTCCCCTGCCTCCCTCCTAGACTGAGTGTCCCACCCTGCTGCATTCAGGGGCAGGGCCAGGCTCCCAGCCAACTCTCCCCCAAGGGGAAGTTGCCGCCTGCCATCTTAGGGACCTACCACTGCATCCAGTCAGGCAACAGGGCTGAGCAAGGGGACTATTGCCAAGCTTCCCTCAGCTAGAAAAGACTAGTAGGGTCAGGAAGATGGGGTAAGGCTAGGGGAAGACCACTTCTTATTACAACTCAGGGTGTATGTCCTTGTCAAGTCTGATTCAAATGCAGCCTCTGTTAGACTCTGTCTCTTGGATATCACCTCCTTCATTCCTTTTAGGGTGTTTATATTTGCATAACAATGGCACACCTGTGAGGTAACCACCTTGCTGGGAGTACTGCTGCCTACTGGGCTGTGGTCCACGTTGGGGTGGGAGTAGGGGGAAGAGGGAGCGCCGTTAACCCCCCCCCAGACTGACAGCTGGTGGGGAAGGAAGGAATAAAAGTGGAGATCTTTTAGGGGGTGGGCCGCACCCAGTGGTGGGAGAGGAGACACCCCAATACACACTCTTGCAGACCTTAGTCCTAGACAGGGAAGGGAGAAAGGGAATGGAATGATCTGAAAGCTCCACTTAAGGGAAGGAGTAAGCACAGAGTGGCATGGATACACAGTAAAGAGAAGGAAGGGAGCATCTCTGCTGGGGTCCCTCTGGATTTTTAATAACTAAATCTTCTATGGATGACATGTGTACCCACAGAAAGGTCTCTGCCATCTTTGGCATGCCTGTCAAAGGTTCACAATCATGGCCCTAGTGCAAGTCTGCAGTGAGGCCTCAAGCCCTAGCACAAGGCACTCCTGGGTGCCTGTTCCCCAACTTGCACTGAGTCTCCAAACCTCAGGGTAAAGCAATCTTCAGTGCATCTAGCCTGTGTAAATGCAGAGTGAGGCCCAGAGCCTCTACCCAGGCTTGAGGTGAGGCACTGGTTTCCACGCACAAAATAGCTCACAGTACTCCGAGCCCTGTAAGCCATTGGCAGTCCCTAGAGCAGACTGAATCAGGTGTGGGAGGTGGCTTTCAAAGCTCCTAGCTTACAGGCTATCATACCACCTTGGAAGAACTAAAATTTGAAGAAACTCAGAACCAGAGATGAAGGTACCAGCAAAGAAAAACTGAAGTTTCAGAGAGTTCCATCTCTACCCTTAAGAATAGAACATACCTTTAAGATAAAAGTAATAGTAAAATAATAACGGAGAAAATGAGCAAAAGCAAAAACAGAGACATTTAATTAATTATGGAAAGAAAAAAGATAGAGGCAAAGACTCAGAAGGAGATAGAGAGATCAAAACAGCCAGCCACACACAAAACTTCAAAGAAAAATAGAAATTGTTCTCAGACTCTGAAAGAACTCAAAAGGGAATTCAAAACTCCAATAAGAGAGGTAGGGAAAAAATGAGGAAGAGAAGTTAAAGTAGTACAAAAGAAAGTAGTAGGTTAGAAAGAATACTTGACCAACTGGAAAAAGAAGCATAAAAATACAATAAAGAAAACACTTTGCTAAAAAGTAGATTTGGCAAAATACAAAAGAAGATTCAAAACCTCAAAGAAGGAAATAACTCCTTAAAATTAGATTTGGCAAAATGGAAACTAATAATTTCATAAGATATCAAGAAACAATAAAACAAAATCAAAAGAATAAAAAGTAGAAGAAATTAGGAAATATCTCACTGGAAAAATAACTGACCAGGAAAATAGATCCAGGAGAGACAGTCTAAAAGTTGTTGGACTACCTGAAAGTCATGATAAAAATAAATAAATAAAAAGCCTAAATATAATCATACAAGAAATTATCAAAGAAAACTGCCCTGATGTTCTTGAACAAAAGGGTCTTTTGAAATTGAAAGAATCCACCAATCACCTCCTGAAATAAATCCCCAAATGACACCTCTCAGGAATATAATAGCTAAATTTGAGAGACACCCAAGCCAAGGAGAAAACACTTCAAGCAGCCAGAAGGATAAAATTCTCATATCATGGAGTCACAGTGAGGATCCCACAGAACACTGCAATTTCTACTCTAAAGGATTAGAAATCTTAGAATATGATATTCCAAAAGTCAAAGGAATGAGATTTACAACCAAGAACTACCTACCAAGAAAAACAGAGTGTATTCTGTAAGGGGGAAAATGATCATTTAATGAAATAGAAGATTTCCAAACATTCCTAATGAAAAGATCAAACCCAAACTGAAATTTTGATGGTCAAATATAACACTCAAGAGAAACATAAAAATTTAAATAAAAAAGAGAAAACTTAAGGTATTAAATAATTTTGAACTCTATATTCTTATGAGGAAAGATGATTTTTTAACATTTAAAATCTTTATCATGTTCAGCACAGTTTGAAGGAGTATAAGTAGCCAGAGAGTACATGAATAAGATGTTTAGGATGGCATGAGATGCAAAAAAAAAAATCAAAGCATGAAAATAAAGGATTGTACAGAGAAAAAAGGAATGGGATAATTATATCACCTAATGAAGCTAAAAAATAATACTACATGGGGCAGCTGGGTAGCTCAGTGGATTGAGAGCCAGGCCTAGAGACGGGAGGTCCTAGGTTCAAATCCGACCTCAGACACTTCCCAGCTGTGTGACCCTGGGCAAGTCAACTGACCCCCATTGCCTACCCTTACCACTCTTCCACCTATAAGTCAATACACAGAAGTTAAGGGTTTAAAATTAAAAAAAAAAAGAAAAATAATACTACAGTGAGGGGAGGAGGAGGGTGGTAAAAGGTAATTCTTAAATATTACTCTCATTTGAACTGGCTCAGAGAAGGAATAGCAACCACACCTATTGGGGTATAGAAACCTCTTTTACCATATAGAGAAGGAAGAGGGGAAGAAGACAGAGGATGGATAGGGAGAAGAGTAGTACAAGGGAGGGGGATTTGGAGAGGTGACTAAAAGCACATGTCAGGAGTGACAGAGTGAAAGAAAAGAAAGAGTGGGATCAAAAGGGAAAGTAAGATGGAGGGGAATAAACAATTGTCAGTTCATAACTGTGAAAGTGAATGGGATGAACTTCACCACAAAATGGAAGTAGATAGCAGAGTGGATTAAAAACCAGAATCTTATTATATATATGTATTTTTCAAAGAAACATATTTGAATTAGGGAGACACAGAATAAAGATAAGGGGACAAAGAAGAATTTATTGTGCTTCAGAGGAAGTAAAAACAAAAAGCCAGAAGAGCAATCTTAATCTCAGACAAAACTAAAGCAAAAATAGATCTAATTAAGAGATAAGGAAGGATAAAATCATATTCATAAAAAGATATTCATAAAAGGATGCAACTACAAAAAACAGAAAAAATAATTAAATATCCCCAATCAAAGATTAAATTAAAAATCCTAAAAACCTGAAAGAGAAATGAATAAAATTGAAAGAGAATTATTGAACTAATGAATGAGGCTATGAATTGATTTTATGAAAAAGTAAATATAATAGAGCATTGGGTTAATTTAATTAAAAAAGGAAAGAAGAAAATCAAATTATATGTATCAAAAATGAAAGACAAATTAATTCATGTCTAATAAGGAGGAAATTAAAACAATGATTATCAATTATTTTGTCTAATTATATAAGAAATCTGTAGGTGAAATGGATGAATTATATTATATATACATTTCATATTGTATATACAATACAAAATACAAATATATAATTCATATATTCTTCAATACTATATATGCATATATATATATATATATATGTTGCCCAGATTAACACAGGAAGAAATAAAATACTTGAGTAGTCTCATTTCTGAAAAAAAATTAAACAGGTCATCAAAAAACTCTAAGAAAAAGACCCTAGTGCCAAATGAATTCTATCAGACATTTAAAGAACAATTAATCTAAGATACTAAACGAACTATTTGGCAAAATAGTCAAATAAGGAGCCTTCCCAAATTATTTTTATGACACAAATATGGTTTTGATACCTAAAGCAGGAAAATAAAAAAACAGAAAAAGAAAATTACAGGACAAGTTCCTTAATGAATATGGATACAAAAATTTAAAATAAAATACTAGCAAAGAGAATATAGCAATATATCCTAGGTATCATTCACTATGACGAGATGGGATTTATATCAAGAAAGCAAGGCTGGTTTAATATTGGGAAAACTATCAGCATAATTGACCATATCAAGAACCAAACTAACAGAAATCACTTGATTATCTCAATAAATGCAGAAAAAGTCTTTGGCAAAATACAACACCTATTACAATTAAAAACACTAGAAAACATAAGAATAAATATGCCTTCCCTTAAAATGATAAGTAGTATCTATCTAAAGCCATTACCTAGTATCATCTGCAATGGAGATAAGAAAACTTCACAATACAATGAAGGATGAAGCAAGAATGGCCATTTCAACACTATTGTTTAATACTGGACCAGAAATGCCAGCTTAATGAAGGAAAAGAAATTGAAGGATTTAAATAGTAGGCAATTTAAAAAGTAGGCAATGAGGAAACTAAAATATCACTGTTTTTCAGATGAAATGTTGGCATACTTAGATATTGCCAGAGAATTGTAATAATTAAAAATGTGTTTGACAAATATAAGAATTAAAAATATTATTGTGGTCACTCTTTATAAAATTATTAACTTCTCCAGTCAAAATGACTTTAAGCAGCTTTTATTTATAGCAAGGTAGAGATATTAAAGTGGGAATTATAGGAAAGAGGTAGAAAAAATCACTAGCTACAAATATCCTAAATCCTAATCCTAAAGCCTCCAGACCAGGAATGCGAATCTAAAAGCAAATCTCACCAGAATCCAAAGTCCTCATTAGGAAACCAAAATCCGAAAAGCCTGAAAAAAACTAAAAAATCCACCAAGAATTTTCAGCTCACATGAAGCTAACTGCCAAGAATCTCACCAAAGCTCACAATGAAGAAAGTGTCCCACCAAAGCACTAACCAAAAGAGAGAGTCCTTGATGAAAAGCCAAGAAAGGAAGGAAGGAATCTTCTCCTCAGTCTTGCCTTGTAAAGTCCTTTTTCCACTTCTCTTACTGTCTTTCCTCTACTTCTGGGGAAAAATCAATCACAGCCTCCCAATTTGCCTATCACTGTCCAAAAGAAGGAAAGCGCTTGTGGCCTTTGGGAATGTGTACTTTTTTTTTTAGTAAATTCTGCATAAATTCTTCAGCCTCATCATCAATGTAGTGGCAAGACAAAAATCAGGATGATTGACTTCCAGGATGCAATGGATAACATTGGTGATCCTTGATATCTGAATAAGCTTTAAGCAGAGTCACCCTTATGGTCATTGGAATAATTAGTTCTCATCCACCCATTCCACCATAAGTCTTCTCATGATTGTAGTAGACCACTTGCTAATTCACCAATGGGTTTGTGGCTCATAGGTTACCCTTAATCTGTTTAAACCCATTGTGCATGCCTGGGCTTCTTAGAGCCACACATGAGAGTTGAGTGCCAGGTGGACACCAAAGAAAAATGAGCAGCCCTGAAAAGAGGTTGACAATCTCTTATACCGAAGGTACTCCCTGAATATACATACACCCTTAAAAGGATGGGAATTGTATTATTTAATTATAATTTATGTCTTTCCAGTTTTCACCAATTGGTTTTAGCTCTGCTCTCTTGGAATAAGCAGAATAAATACCATCTATATCTTCCATCTGAAAACTAATTTTTGCATGATTACAATCATGTTCCCTCTGTAACATCATTTTTTTTCTGCTTAAACTTTCTCACCTTCTTTACCTGATATTTTTGAGTGAATTCTGTTTCATCCTATCCCCATTTTATTATCCTTGCCCTGCTCTAAGCTAAAAAAAAGAATGCCAATGAGAAGGGGGTATTTGCCAATGCAAATATACAAGTGAATGTACTTTTTTCCATATCTATTCGCATGATGCTTACATTATCTCTGAAATAGAAGAATAATGAAAGAAATGCATGATATGATTATTGTTGTGTTCTTAGGCTGTAATAAAATATGAATAGAAAATAAAGTGTGGTTCATTGATTTTTAACTCTTTTTTATGATAATTTCTAAACTGCTAGGGATGAAGTGATTATAGACTTTTGAAGCAAGACAGAATTCCTAGGTAATACTTCTATTTTATGATTATAGCAACTCATTATTTTGTTTCCTCCACAATATTGTCTTCTCAATACCATTGAAATTAAAGATAAGGTAGTTGTCAAAGAAAGCTATAATGGAAGACTGAAAATTCTGTACATTCTCTCTACTTTAGGAGACAATCAGCTCAATAATTCAAGGATCTATGATTTCATCAGTGTGGGTGCTACTTGGACAGTGTCCCATCATAACCCCTGAATAACTTAATAGGTCAGCTTCAACAGTCTTTGAAATGAAAACTTGCAGCCAGTTTGCTGATAAATCCTTCCTCTCCCAAATGAGCTGGGTTGATCCTAAGGCAACAGAGTTAGACTGGATTGTGGGATTTATGTTCAAAGCTCTTCTAGTTAGACATGCCCTGCTATGGTTTGTGCCATATGGGAATAGCCTTCAGAAAAACAGCATAACCCCCATCTTCCAGTGATGAGAGATTCCAAGAGGAACTTAATTGGAATATCAGAAAGACATGGATGCCTTAAATGCTATTCAACAAGACTGACTTTCATTTGTGTGAATATTTTTGACAGTGTCATAAATGCTAAAGAACTTGTATTTGAAATCACATGTAGATAGGTCTTACAATTCTTTACTAATGTCAACAGTTTAAAATTCTTTATCTGGCTTTTCTTCCTGTCAAAGAAGAATATGATTCTATAAGGAAACAATAATAACAATTAATAATAATATTAATAAGTGTAATTACTATTGGTTTACAATATTTATATTACTTTCATTTGTACTATGTTTAACCTAAAATGAACCTCTTCTCTTTTATAGTAATTAAGATACATAATTCTCCTTCCTCCACTGAGAAGAGGCGTGGCAATGTACCACTTCAGAATCCTATTAATACATTTTTAACTTGTTCCATCCAAACAAATCCTAATTACAATCCGATATATTGATTACAAAGATTATATTCATGTGTATGCCCACAGAAAAAAAATACTTCAGCTCTAAATATCTGATCAGTTAAATTTCTCTTTTGCAGACTATCACTTCAGTCAATTTGACCAAGCAATTTGGTCAAATTTATACAACTAAAGTGGCAGATTTAAATTTTTAATTCAGGTAGCAAGCTCTTTCCACCACAACAATAATAATTTCTCCTCAATTTTAAACTTTTGATAATAGTAATGAGAGTTGTCAACCTGAAAAAAAAATCAACATTGATATAATAGTATCTTTAATCAGGACAAGGAAAATACATTCAGGAAACACCACACAGAGTTACTGTGCTACGAGTAGTATATTTCACAGGAAGAGCCCAGATCCTTAGATCTGAGACTTCCCACAGTATTACAAAAAATGGGGAGCTCATATAGTTGTGTTTTTTTAAGATGAGGGGCATCACCCTGGTTACACAATTTAACTAAAGCTTGGGAAAGACGGGATAGTGTTAGAATCAGAGATGCTTGGATGATTGAGATATGAGTTAGGTTTTTGATTGTCTAGCTCAGTGATGAGCAAACTTTTTAAAGAGGGGGCCAAAGGAAAGGAAATGCTCATCTGTCAATCTGTTTCTAAGGCAACTCTTTCGAAGTTTCAGTGTATTGTATCCTACTCATTGTATTCGTCAGACTAGGAATAATGTCGAGTGGCCCCACAGAACATTTCAGGGGGCAGCATCTGGCCTACGGGCTATAGTTTGCCCATCACTGCTCTAACTAATTCTGGCTAGGATGATTAGAAAGATATTTAAGAGGGGCAGCTGGGTAGCTCAGTGGATTGAGAATCAGATCTAGAGACTGGAGGTCCTAGGTTCAAATCCAGCCTCAGACACTTCCCAGCTGTGTGACCCTGGGCAAGTCAATTGACCCCCATTGCCCACTCTTCCACTTAGGAGCCAATACACAGAAGTTAAGGGTTAAAAAAAGAAAGATATTTAAGAGTTTATAGTCTTCTTTAAACTCGGACCTTGGAGAAAAGGCAATCCCAATACATACTTAATTCAGTCTCTGTCTGTCTTTTAACTCTTTGAGAACAGACTGAGAAAGAAATTAATCTGGAGAATTGTTGGACCAATGTTCTCGATGTCTTATTGAAATGAGATATTGTTGATATTTCCATAATGTCAGGAAAGACTGTAATAAAATATCTTTTGCTTAAAAAATTAAAAGATAGAGCTTATTTTTCTACTTTAGAATAAATGCTAACCATGTCATATACGTTAAGTTTTCTTTGTTATGAATTACTTATGTGGATTCTAGGCAAGCTATGGAGAGAAGCTAGTTGAGAATTTGCTCAAGGTTTATATGGTCTCAGGAGTGCTATTTGTTTCCTCTCCCAAATAAGAAAAAAAGTGAGTTAGCAGTTTTCAGACTTGAGTAAAACTACAGAAGAGACGAAAGTATAACTTAGGAGATGGACCTTCCTTCACTTAAACTTTTTGTTGAATTATTTTCTCTGTGTCTTTGAGAAAACAAATCCATTCTATAAGTGTTAACAGGGTACTATCTAGAAACATTCACCTCTTTGGAAAAGGCTTCTAGTCCTATATTTAACCACAAAGCTTCTGAGACCTTAGTCAGTCAATAATAGCTTTTAAGCACCTGCTATGTGCCAGGCACTGCTAAATTCTATCAGTACAAGAAAGCACACCATCAAATGGGGGAAACAACAGACGGACAAATACATAAAAATAAGCTATATATTGGATAAATAGGAAATTATTAATAGAGAAGAGGGCAAAATAATTAAAAAGGGATTGGGAAAAGCCTCCATTAAAAGGTAGGACTTTAGCTGGAAACTGAAGGAAGCCAGGGAAGTCAGAAGGCAGAATTGAGGAGGGAGAGCATTCCAAGTATGGGAGACAGCCAGAGGAAATGCCCTGAGCCAGAGCCCAGAAGTTTGTGGAAAAACAAGACCATTATCAACAAATCAAAGAGAGAGTGAGATGACAAAAAGGCAAAATAAGATCCAAGTCTAAATTACATTAAATCAAATGAATTTTAAGTGAAATTTTACTGCACCTCTTTAAATATGATCTCATAGGAAATATCTGGAAATATAAAATAATTATTTCCATTTTGTATAATATCTGAGATGAATGTCAGTAGAAAGTCATACCTTGGAAAGATCTTATAATGTGGTGAGAGATGAAAAGAGAGTCTTTGATCACTTTCTAGAACCCACTTTATAACAGCTTGACTCTATCTAGAAAAAAATTAATTAAAATGATCATTCTAGCAGGTTAAGAGTTTTAAGAGACACAGGAACTTTTTGACAGAATTTGGACTTTGGTCGAACTTGGTAGAACCATTTAGATCCTCTCTCTGATATTTATTAACTTATGGCCTTGGAAAAGTCACCTAGCTATTCTGAAGCTTAATTTTCTTCTCTATCAAAGTGTTCAATAATATCTGTATATATTACATTGGGTTCTTTTACAACTCAAATTGAGTCACACATGGAAAATAGCTGCAAATTTTAACTACATAAGCTAATATATAACAGTTAACAAATTATTAATAAAACTCATACACCATAAGATAGTTTTTTCCAAGTTTCTTCCTAGTTGATGACTTTGTTCTTCACTTTTACTCTCACACAGTTTTACTCTTCCTAAGTCAGTAAGCACAATCTGTTTCAGATTGATATTTTCTTATGTCTTCATTTTCTTTAAAAGGAATGAACTGAAAGACACATAAATATGATAATCTACAGAAAATTCCTCCTCAATATATCTAAAAAGAGACAAACTAAGCCTGACTAATCCTGTTAGTGTTAGTAATAAGGTAAATATACAATCAGAAATGATGTAACTACATTTTACTCAGACGTTCAAATAGTTATGATAGCATCAGTATGGATAACCCTAAAGATTGCAAAATGTTCATGTCTCATAGCTGTCCATCACATACTTTTATCATAACTTTTTCGTTTGACATACTCAAGGCCATTTGTTATAAGCCAGATCTGAATCAAACCAGTATGGTGATTCAGGTTTGAAATAAAAATGAAATAAAATGTTCATAAACAATTTACCAATTGACAAAAAGGAAATTTACCTAGATATAACAGGATAAAGATATTCAGCAAGGACATAAAATTGATTTAGTTGGTTGTATAGCTTCTTTGGCTTTATTTTGTCCTATTTTCTCCAATTTTGAAGGAGTAGTTGGCTCCTTGAGACCTGGTTTTTTAGGCCTTAGAAATGGAAGAAATTGCAAAATATCAATAGCCCAATCATTTTTTCCCTTTCATCAAATTGTCTTAAATATAGTTTATTCGTTTTTTAAAGACTAACCTAACCTACATGTGTTAGTAACTTAGGATATTGTAACTTCCATATATTCTTCTTTATTGTTGAACATAAAAATGGAACATGTGAAAAATCCATTAGTTATTCCTCATTCTTATTACGTGGTCAGCCCAAATTTTTCGCTTTCATATTACTTTGACAAAAATTCTTTACTCTAATTTTCCATCGTAATTCCCATATGTAATAAATTAAAGCCCAACACACTCATCAAATGCCTTTTTATTACTATTTAGGTCAGTGATGGGCAAACTATGGCCCATGGGCCAGATGTGGCCCCCTAAAATGTTCTATCCTGCTGTGCAACATTATTCCTAATCTGATGACTACAATAAGTAGGATACAATACAATGAAACTTCGAAAGAGTTGCCTTAGAAACAGACTGACAGATGAGCATTTCCTTTCCTTTGGCCCCCTCTTTAAAAAGTTTGCCCATCATTTATTTAGGTGATCCCTTTTCAGTTTTAAGAACTACAACAAAGGGAGAATGTTGCTTTTAAAAATACCAACTTTAGTTTCACAGAAAATTTTGCAGGTATTATAAAGATTTTTCAGTTTTAAAAAGCAACCCACTCTACTTCTCA
The DNA here is from genome assembly GCF_016433145.1 of Gracilinanus agilis. Classification (NCBI taxonomy): domain Eukaryota; kingdom Metazoa; phylum Chordata; class Mammalia; order Didelphimorphia; family Didelphidae; genus Gracilinanus; species Gracilinanus agilis. The sequence goes on from NC_058130.1 coordinate 575,521,257, forward strand.
TTACATATTCTGTGTCTAATCCATTGTACATTGAATATTTTCTAAGTCTGTCCCATACATTAAGTATGCGTGTATACACACATATATAACATATATGTAATGTGCTGTGTGTAAATAGGATACATGTACACATATGCATATATATTTGTATGTAGTCAGAGCAGTTCAATGGTGTAATGAACAGTGTCAGGACTAGAGTTAGGAAGATATAAATTAAAATCTGACCTAAGACACTAGCTGTGTGACCTTAGACAGATCACTTAACCCTCTTTGCCTATGTTTCCTTATCGATAAAATATTCATCCAACTTATTCTAGACTAGTGATGTCAATTTTGTCTCTAGAGGCACAAGTGGCCTTCAAAAGTCTTGAGGGCAACATGGACCAAATTAAAGTGTAATTGGGAACTTTTTAACAAAATAAACATAATGCAACATAGATTATATTGATCTTTGGTTAATATATGGTCAAAATGGATCTTTTTTCTATTTGAGTTAAACTTAAGTATTCTAGATAATAGGTATTCTTTATCTACTTGGATTTTATAGATAAGATACATAAGCCAACTTCTATTTTATTTCATATAAGACATGATGCAATTTTTTTAACTTGAAATATGAACACAATTCCATCTGTGAACAGGCACATCTGGAGAACTTCGCAAATTTAAGGTACTTCTCTTTGACTGGATCGTATCCTGGAATTACTATATCGCTTCTGAGAACATGTGTTGCACTTACCAGCTTCCAGTTTTATGATTCAAATTATTTTAATGACCAAAGATTCATTGAGCAAGGTTATATCGTTAATATTTTAAAGTATCATATTTTGATATGATACGCATAGGAGACATTTTGTTGCTATCTTTCCAACCTTGCTCTGCCATTCTGTTATTTTTACTGCAAAAGCAGAATGAGAAAGTGTAGAATATAGATAATTTTTTATTTACTTTTATTTTAGCCCTCAACTTATTTTGCCAAATAATTCATGGTCTGTCTACTTGTGCTTAACAAAGTCAATTTTCTGAAAGCATTTCTCTTCACATGGCTTCTCATGGCATGTATTATCTTTCATAGGACACATGAGTTGGTTTAACTGCTTAAACAAGAAAGAAAAATATATTGCCAAATTCAAATCAACATATTTTATAATGTTAAATAGCAGACTTTGGCCATTTACAAACTAGACCATTTTATAAAATTTTATAAAAAGGTAGGCATAGAACCTTTTAGTACATGTAGAAAAATCCACATATATCTTTAAAGAAAAAAACATTTCATTTGTTGTTCAATGATTAATCCTTCATGTCTTCTAGGATTGACAAATTTAATCATTTTAAAAAGAATTATCCTCTCTTAACCTTATTTTTATTCTCAACATTACTGATCCTGAATCTTATGAACACCAAAATTGGAATTATGAGATTACAGACATTAGGTGGTTAAAACTGAGAACTCTATGATCACATAAATTGATCATGGATTGATTTTGATCTAGTAGTTTCCAGAAGCTCACGTGGGACACCCAATCAGAATCAAATAAATTTGTTAACTCTCCATTGCTCAAGATTCTCACTGTTTCATCATCAACGATTAAAGTATGCCCTTGTAATATACAAAGAATGCCCCTGTAATCCTCACCAGAATTCCCTTGATCCAGGTAATATTTCTTCTACTTTCGGTCATTTTATATGATAAATGAAAGCATCATCGTTTCAAATAGTGCCTTCCATTAAACCTTGGGGAAAGACAATGTCCTAATCCTTAGTGGTGAACATGCATGCTTGAGAGGGCTGTTCCCTTCCCCCTCTGCGTGGGTGCCTGAGGACATTTGTCACATGATCCACCCCTCCGCCCAACAGCCCAATGGGAGCACTTCCTCCCTCTCTTGTCTGGGTTATGGGGGCGGCTCACGTTCAGCGTGAGGGTACACTTTGAGTACTCGATCTCTAAAATGGTCACTCTCACTGTCCTACAAAATCCTACAAACCTCTTACCAATAAATGATAGGCTCACAGAAACTTCCTTGAACGTAGATTCATGTACTTTCAGGTAAGCATGCATTTTCCCCCTATATGATAATTGAAAAGTATATAGCCCTATATAATAATGCATTTTCCAGGATATTTAAAGAAGAAATTAGTACTAAGTAGAAGTCATATTACCTCAAGTGCCTAGAAATTTCTACTGATTATGCTTCTTTTAATCACTAATATATAATTCTTAATCTCCAATTTTCTACTGTTTAATTTTATAAATTTCCTATTATTTCTAAAGTTGACAGCATATATTAGCAGATATGAATAAAGATAGGTAGACACATACATAGAAAACAATTACATAAATGGATGGATAAATTAAAGATAAGCAGTATAATTTAAATCCTTAGTAATTAAATACTATTTATTAAATTAAAACCATTTATTATAATATTTTATAATTATTAAGTAATATTTATATAACACCTATGACTTTATTATCTATGATAAAAATGTTCTTCCAGGGAAATGTTTCTATATGATAATAAAGAAATACATACTGTCAATGGTTAACTGAGAAGTTGAGAGTTGTTGTGCTAAAAGCAAATAAACAGCTTGTTTGGTTTTAAGAAGACGAGTTAAATCCTGCTTGCTAAATTATATTGGACAAGTCAGTGTTGCAGGCAGTTCTCTGAATCTGTGTGTTATAGATAAATTGCTCATCACTACCTTTGGAAGAAATTTCCACAAAAGATTTCTCCCACTCTTATTACAGTTACTGATAAAAAATTTAAAGTTAATGATTTTCTACATTTCTCACATATCTCCTCATTCTCCTTTGAATTCAAGCTCCCATTTCCAAATTCAGCTAAATTAATAGACATTTGTTAAAAACTAAATAGCTAGTTCTTGAGCTAAATCCTGAAAAGAATAATAGTAATCACTAGCATGTATATTGCACTTCAAGATTTTGAAAGCATTAGAAATATTCTCATTTTATCTTACCATAAGCCTATGAAATAGATGCTATTATTTTCCTAATTTTATAGATGAGGATACAGAGCCAGATAGTAATTAAGTAACCTTTCCAAGATCAAATAGTAGTAAATGTTGGAAGCCACATATGAACTCATTTTCCTAACTCCAAACCCAGAATTCTCTTCATTGTGTTACTTAGATGAATAAAAAATAGAAAAATAGAACATTCTCTGCTCTCTAAAATTATATATCCTGGAATTACTATTTGAAAGTGATCGATGAGCCAGACATAGAAAAAAATTATTCTGTTATTTCTATACTCTGTCATCTCTCTGTTTACTTTGAAAAATTATTTTTAAGAAATTGAATTAATACTAATCCATGCAAGTGAATATTCACCTACACAAACAGTCACAGAGACATGAATGTTAAGTTCAATACTTTAAATGTGATTTTACTTTTATTGAAAGAAAAATATATGCTGTTTCAAAGTGGAAATCATATGATCATAAATAGAAAACAAATTATCATCGAAGAATATCTATTCATATGACCTGTAAAGTTATAGGAAAATGAGAAGAAAAAAGTTCCTTTAAGAGATAGAATGAATCTAATTTTAGAACTTTTTTCTCATGGAAAGTTCAATTTTTGATCAATAGTACCATTCTCCATTTCCTAATCAGTAGCAAACCACATACGATTTTTAACCAACTTTCAAATTTGTTCTTGAATTCCAGGAGCACAATAACTATTTCTACTTCAATATTTCATCCCACCTAGATTCAGGCATAGGGATTTATATGTAAGTATATTTTAGGTTGATTTATTGAATGAATAACTTCCTTTTCCCCTTTCCATTTAAGAAATAACTATATGTACATGAAAAACTATAAAGCTGTCAATGTTTTAGTATATATCCCTAGACCACATATTCCCCTAAGACCAGGTATTCTGATTTTATATATTAAATTTTATGTTACATATTAAATGTATGAGTGTCCTGAAAATTATGGTATTCAGTTATTAAATGAACCAATTCAATTTTACCAGATTTGGAGCATGTGAGGAAAAAAGGAAAAGAAAAGAGTGAGAAAGTAAAGGGAAGAAAGAGGGTTTTCCTCAAATTTCCTCCTCCTCCTTTTAGTTGGCTATACTATGCAACCATTCACTTTTCCAACAAGATAGGAGCTAACGTCAATTTAGGGAATATCTCTAAAATCATTCTTCTCTTGTTTCCTTTTTGAGGTCTGGATTCTTTCTTGTGACATCATAACAATTTCCATAACAGCTCTTGGTAATCTGTAATAACCAGAATCTGAGAAGTGGAAGGAAGTTTTTCTTTTTCTTTTTTTTAAGGTACCATATGGAGAGAGTGCTTTCTAAATAGAATGATTTTTCAGAGTTTCCCAGGAGATGTCAGCACTTAGGTCTTTAAAATAGCATTTTATAATGTCAGAAGATTTTTTTTCACACTAGGTATGTCATACAGTGACATTAAAAAAATAAATGAGAAGTTTTTATGTCCAACTGTGAAATATTTTTGAATAGTAGCTGTGAAACTTTTTTCTTTTCTTTTTTTTGGCCAGTATGTCAATCTGCATGTCACAACTAAATAAATAAATAAAGTATTGGGAAAACCCTGGTTATCCATTTTGCTTCATTTTTCCTGCTTCAGGTGTTCAAGGTTTATTGGAAATTTTAGAAAAAAACATTATGTGCTGCTTTAGGATAGAGGGGGACAAAAGTTCCTTTTGTTCTGTTCATTGAAAAAAGATAAGTGAAAACAGTCTTTATAACATAGGGTGATGGGATCAGTATTTTACTGTTGAAAGAGATGATTTCAGTTTCAACACTCTTTTCATAAATGAAGAAACTGAGACATAAAGAGGTTAAAATTAGGACATTTTATAATTCTTCATAATATTCTCCCATTTCAACCTTTATAATTTTTTCACACTTTCCTTCCATGTGCTCTACAATAAAGTGACACTAGTTTCATTTTTGCTCCTTAGGCAAGAAATTTCTCCTGCTTCCAGGCATTCATAGATTATCCCTAATGCATGGAATTTTCTCTATTTCTATATTCATATCTTCATCTCTTCCTTATGATTCCTTCAAGTCCAAGCTAAAATCATTTTTTTTAATTTTTAGCATGTTGAGATAATTTTAGTAATGTTTGTGGCATTTTGGAATTGTTGTTCTCTCCCTGACTTCTCTCCCCTTCTCCAAGTTGGAAAGTAATATTATATATAATATATATATGCACATATATATGTAGAGCAAACAGTACACATTCCCATGTTAATGCTGTGAAAGAAGGCATGTTTCTTTCTTTTTCTTTTAAACCTTTACCTTCTGTCTTAGAATCAATACTGTGCATTAGTTCTAAGGCAGAAAAGCAGTAACAACCAAGCAATGGAGGTTAAGTGACTTGCCCAAGATCACACAACTAGGAAGTGTCTGAGGTCACATTTGAACTCAGAACCTTCTGTTTCTAGTCTTGGCTCTTAATCCACTGAACCACCTAGCTGCCCTGTAAAAAAAAGAAGATGCATTTCTTCCTCTAGTGAAATATTTATGAAGTAAATAAAGAATGGTATATTTCAATCTTCATTAAGACTCCATCGGTTCCTTCCATGGTGATGGATAATCTTTTTCATTATGAGTTTGTTGGAGTTGTCCTGGATCCTTGCACTGCTGTTAATAATTAATTCATTCACAGTTGATCACAGAATATTATTGCTGTTACTGTGGAAATTCTTCTGGTTCTTCTGACTTTAATCTGCATCACTTCATATAAGTCTTTCCAAATAAAATTCCAATTTCTGAAAGAACCCTTTTGCAAGTCCATTAATGCTAGTGAAGCCCCTATGGGATTATTCCCAATTTAACCTGTATCTATCTTATTTTTATATGTAGGGTTTTGAATGTCGTCTCTTCCATTAGATTATGTGTTCCTTGAAGAAAAAACTAGTTTTTTCCCCCTTTTTTATTTTATTTTTTCAAAAACCCTTACCTTGCTTCCATCTTAGAATCAATACTGTGTATTGATACTAAGGCAGAAGAGTGGTAAAGACTAAGCAATGGGGGTCAAATGACTTGCCCAGGGTCACACAGATAGGAGGTATCTCCATCCAGATTTGAACCCAGGACCTCCCATCTCTGGGCCTGGCTCTCAGTCCACTGAGCCACCCAGCTGTCCCCCTTTTTATTCCCTTTTTTAAGCGGGAAGGTAGTATTACCCGCACTTTGCCTGGTGTGAAGCACATAGTTGGTGCTTAATAAATGCTTGCTAATTTGGCTTGACGAGTGTCACAGTTATACATATCTGAGCTGGAACTTGAACCAAGTTCTCTCTAAATCTGTTTAGCTTTTTATTCTCTATTCCAGCATCATAATAATTTTTATTAATTTCCAATTCGTATAGCATCATTTGGATCAGTATAAATAAGACTATCATCAGACAATTAAGAAAAAAAGTAAATTCCAAAGAAATCACACAGGACAAATGCGCTAACAGATATTTTTTAATATTAGAAGCCTGGCAAAGGAGGCATCACATTTGTCAGCAGAACTACAGATATGACTCTATCAATAATCCATGGCACTTTTGTATTTCCCAGCTGAGGCTATTATCCAGCTTTGGATGACAGCCTGCTTCAACTTCATCATAGGATCCACTGAGACAGAAACTCATAACTGGCTTTCAACCTAGATCCTTTCTATAAAAGGTAATAACCACAGCTTGGCAGGATAGAGGGATTATCAAAGTACTGTAATGAACACCAAAGTTCAGGAAAAAATAGTTTGACATAAACCTGACCAAAATAAAACCAAGCCCAGGACAATAGTTCTTTAAATGCTTGGGGTAAACAGAAAATAGCGCATGTGAAAAGAAATTGTTTTGATGGTTTTAAGTATGAAATAACAGCTATGGCTGGCTGACTCCTTCATTATATTGATCCAAAGAAACTCAATCCATCTCACCCTGAAAGTTTTATAGATTAAGTACAATATTATCAAGAAAATTGACCCCCATATTGCTTCCTCCACCATAATTTTAAAAAAGCTTCTTAGAATGTTTCTTCATTTTTCAACAGGCTTAAAAGTTAAAATAGTAAAAAAATAGCCAACCCATTAAATTTAACCCCCCCAAATTTTTTTTTATCATCAGTGTGGAAGAACAAAATATCCTGGCGCACTCTCTCATTCTCTCTCTCTCTCTCTCTCTCTCTCTCTCTCTCTCTCTCTCTCTCTCTCTCTCTCTCTCTCTCTCTCACCACCTCTCTCTCTCTTTCTCTGTCTTTCTCTCTCTCCCCCTCTTGTAATATTAGTAGATATATTATTTATACATATATACTGTATTATGTATTGCTAGACATAGTATTAGTATATATAATGATGCCTATCTTTTCACAAGTTAGAATTATGTGTTGTTATTTAGTAGCATTCAACTGTTTTTCATCCTGTTTGGGGTATTCTCGGCAAACTGGAGTGGTTTGTTATTTTCTTCTCCAGCTCATTTTATAGGTGAGACTCGTGAGGAAATCAGGATTCCGTGGTTTACCCAGGCTCACACAGCTATTAAGTATCTTAGGCCACATTTGAATTCAGATGTCACTGAATACAGGACTGGTGCTCTATCCACTATGCCACCAGGCTTCCCCTAAGAATGACATAGTGTTATGGAAATGCTACACAATAATTACCCTACATCTTGAGAGCATTTATTACTCAGGATAAATGATAAGTGAGATAGTCTCAACTTGGTTTTATTAAACCTTTCATGTCAGTCAGGCTTCCTATGTGGTACAGTGGATAGAGTGCTGGATATTGTCAAGAAAACCTGAGTTCAGATGCAGCTTCAGATTATTCTTACCTGTAAACCCTTGAAAGGTCATTTAACTTCCTCATTCTTCAGTAAACTCATCTGTAAAATGGGGAAAATAAAAGTACCTCTCTCCCAAGTTTGTTGTGAGAATCAAATGAGATAATAAATGAAAAGCACAATTTCTGGCACATAAAAGGCACTAAATAAATGGCTATTATTCTATACTATTGAAATGGAGATTATAATTGCATCTAACTCTGAGAGTTGCTATGAGAACAGTAAATATAAAAAAATAAAATAAAATGATACTTGTAAAGCACTTAGCACAATGTCTAGAATATAATAGAAACTTAATAAATTCTTATTTCCCTCCTTTTCATTGCAGATATACTGAATTATAAGGTAATTTGGATTAAACCCCAGTTCTTCTGCAGATGTACTCTTAAGTTGCTTTTCAGTCTCTCAGCAAAAATCAGAACAAGGAAGAAAAGAAGTGGAAAGCAGAAATTAAAAACTATTAAAAAGGGTTAGACAATTTTACTTTATAACAGTAGACATAAATCTAATTCTTGTCAGAATCACTGACAAGTGTGTGGCCATGATCTGGCAGATTTCTTGCATTACCTAGTATAGTAACAATGGGAAATCAATAAGTAAATGGATGGGAACTTGGGGCAAATGGAATGAGTTCCTGCCATGTCAGCTACAGGTTCAGCTGTCTGATTAAAAATTGGAGGAAAATTCGCACAGCATAACACCCCATATGCCACCCTCCAACCTGTTCCTGTCCTCCTCCAAGAAAAAAAAAAGGAAAGTAATGTAACCTTCTGAAGAGAAAAAACTGAAAAATTAACAATTTGGACAAAAATAACAAGCTTTTCTATGGAATTAGATTGATGTGAAACTGAGCAGTTAATATTTCCAAAATATATCTTTGCTAAAAGTCCAATAACTTGCATAAAAACAAAAATGATAGCTTACTTGAACATTGAGTATGTTTTGGGGAGTGTTATAAGCTATAGAATTTAATAAAAGACCTTAATTAAAGGCAAAAGGGCACCTTTCTTGAGTCAAAGAAATAATCTCAACCTAACTAGATTTTAAGATCCAAAATGAGCT
>NC_058130.1:575531455-575539542 GCF_016433145.1 Gracilinanus agilis
CTCTCTCTCTCTCTCTCTCTCTCTCTCTCTCTCTTACCACCTCTCTCTCTCTTTCTCTGTCTTTCTCTCTCTCCCCCTCTTGTAATATTAGTAGATATATTATTTATACATATATACTGTATTATGTATTGCTAGACATAGTATTAGTATATATAATGATGCCTATCTTTTCACAAGTTAGAATTATGTGTTGTTATTTAGTAGCATTCAACTGTTTTTCATCCTGTTTGGGGTATTCTCGGCAAACTGGAGTGGTTTGTTATTTTCTTCTCCAGCTCATTTTATAGGTGAGACTCGTGAGGAAATCAGGATTCCGTGGTTTACCCAGGCTCACACAGCTATTAAGTATCTTAGGCCACATTTGAATTCAGATGTCACTGAATACAGGACTGGTGCTCTATCCACTATGCCACCAGGCTTCCCCTAAGAATGACATAGTGTTATGGAAATGCTACACAATAATTACCCTACATCTTGAGAGCATTTATTACTCAGGATAAATGATAAGTGAGATAGTCTCAACTTGGTTTTATTAAACCTTTCATGTCAGTCAGGCTTCCTATGTGGTACAGTGGATAGAGTGCTGGATATTGTCAAGAAAACCTGAGTTCAGATGCAGCTTCAGATTATTCTTACCTGTAAACCCTTGAAAGGTCATTTAACTTCCTCATTCTTCAGTAAACTCATCTGTAAAATGGGGAAAATAAAAGTACCTCTCTCCCAAGTTTGTTGTGAGAATCAAATGAGATAATAAATGAAAAGCACAATTTCTGGCACATAAAAGGCACTAAATAAATGGCTATTATTCTATACTATTGAAATGGAGATTATAATTGCATCTAACTCTGAGAGTTGCTATGAGAACAGTAAATATAAAAAAATAAAATAAAATGATACTTGTAAAGCACTTAGCACAATGTCTAGAATATAATAGAAACTTAATAAATTCTTATTTCCCTCCTTTTCATTGCAGATATACTGAATTATAAGGTAATTTGGATTAAACCCCAGTTCTTCTGCAGATGTACTCTTAAGTTGCTTTTCAGTCTCTCAGCAAAAATCAGAACAAGGAAGAAAAGAAGTGGAAAGCAGAAATTAAAAACTATTAAAAAGGGTTAGACAATTTTACTTTATAACAGTAGACATAAATCTAATTCTTGTCAGAATCACTGACAAGTGTGTGGCCATGATCTGGCAGATTTCTTGCATTACCTAGTATAGTAACAATGGGAAATCAATAAGTAAATGGATGGGAACTTGGGGCAAATGGAATGAGTTCCTGCCATGTCAGCTACAGGTTCAGCTGTCTGATTAAAAATTGGAGGAAAATTCGCACAGCATAACACCCCATATGCCACCCTCCAACCTGTTCCTGTCCTCCTCCAAGAAAAAAAAAAGGAAAGTAATGTAACCTTCTGAAGAGAAAAAACTGAAAAATTAACAATTTGGACAAAAATAACAAGCTTTTCTATGGAATTAGATTGATGTGAAACTGAGCAGTTAATATTTCCAAAATATATCTTTGCTAAAAGTCCAATAACTTGCATAAAAACAAAAATGATAGCTTACTTGAACATTGAGTATGTTTTGGGGAGTGTTATAAGCTATAGAATTTAATAAAAGACCTTAATTAAAGGCAAAAGGGCACCTTTCTTGAGTCAAAGAAATAATCTCAACCTAACTAGATTTTAAGATCCAAAATGAGCTTCAAAAAGCATTTGGTATATATAACCTGCAACCTTTCTGCATGTGAACACTTAGTCATCTTTTCCTGGTGATTTTTTTTCTTAATTTGATAGCCATCAAGTGGCTAAGTCCTTATAACTTTCCTAAATAACCTGTTGAGTCTTTTTTTTTATTCAAATATATTTTATTTTTCCAATTACATATAATAACAATTTTCAACATATGTCTTCTGAAATTATAAGATCCAAATTATTTCCTTCTCACTCTTTCCTCCCCTCTGTCAGAGATGGCAAGAAATTTGATCTGTATTAAAAATATATTATCATATAAAACATACTTATATATAGATCATTGGTCAATAGCCATGAGTAATTGGTCACTACTCAAATAAAACTAAAACCCCTAAATAAAACAGTAAAGAAGAAAGTATGTTTTGATCTGCATTTAATTTTAATAGTTCTTTATATGGAGGTGAATAACATTTATTGGCACAAGTCCTTCATTTTTACTGAGAGTAACTAAGTCTTTCTCAGTTGATCATCATATAATATTACTGTTTCTATGTGCAATATTCTCCTAGGTCTGATTATTTCACTGCATCATTTCATGTAGATCATTCCAGCTTTTCTGAAATTATCTTGCTTATCATTTCTTATAGCATGATAGCATTCTATCACCATCATAATACCACAATTTATTCAGCCATTCCTCAATTGATGGACATGTCTTCAATTTCCAATTTTTTGTCACTACAAATAAAGTTTCCATAAATATTTTTGTATAAGTAGGTCTTTTCCCTATTTTTATGATCTCTTTCAGTTATAGTCTCAGTAGTGGTATTACAGGATCAAAGGAAGGGTATGAAGAGTTTTTGTGCCCATAGTTCCAAATTGCACTGTAAAATGGTTGGAACATTTCACAACTGCACCAACAATTCCTTAATGTCCCAATTTTGCCACATTCACTTAAACATTTATTACTTTCCTTTATTCTCTATATTGCCCAAGATGATAGCTGTGAGATGGCACATCAAATTAATTTGCATTTCTGTAATCAAGAATGATTTAAAACATTTTTTCGTGAGATTATTAATAGTTTTTAGTTCTCCTGAAAACTGCTTGTTCCTATCCTTTGACTATTTGTCGGTTGGGGAGTGATTTTTGTTCTTATAAGTTTTATATAGTTCTTTATATGTTTGAGGAATTCAGCCTTTATCAGATAATTTTATTAATTTTCTCCCTAGTTTGTTGTTTCCTTTCTAATCTAGGCTACCTTAGTTTTATCTGTTAAAGAAAAGTATTTTAATTTGATAAAATCAAAATTATTCATTTTATATCTTATAACGATCTCTTTCTCTTGTTTGATCATAAATTCTTCCCTTTTTCATAGATCTGCCAGATAAACTATTCTGTGTTCCCCCAACTTATTTATGATATCATTCTTTATCTCTAAATCATATACACATCTTGACTTTATCTTGCCATAGAGTTTGAGCTATTGGTCTAAACTGAGTTTCTGCCATGGTATTTTCCAGTTTTCCCAACAGTTTTTGTTCAGTTATGAGTTTTTATCCCAAAAGCTTGGGTCTTTTGGTTTAGCAAATATAAGGTTGCTAGGATCATTTACCCCTGTATATTGTGTATCTAAGCTATTCCATTTTATTTCTTAACCAATACCAGACTGATTTGATGATTACTGCTTTATGGTACTATTTGAGATCTGGCACTGCTAGGCTATCTTCCTTCACATTTCTCTTTTTCTTCTTACTTCCCTTAATATTCTTGATCTTTTCTTCTTCCAGAAGAATTTTATTATTTTTCTAGTTCTATAAAATACTTATTTGGTAGTTTGATAGGTAGAACACTGAATAATTAAATTAATTTAAATAGAATTGTCATTTTTATTATATTAGCTTAACCTACCTTTTAACAATTAATATTTCCCAATTGTTTGGATCTGACTTTATTTGTGTAAAAATTGTTTTTTAATTGTATTCATGTAATTCCTATGTTTCTCTTAGCAAGTTGATTGCCAGGTATTTTATAATATATCTTTTAAATATTCTTACAGCTAAAGAGTATTTTCTTGTTTGCTTATTTTTCCATATTCACTCATCTTGTAATCATTCCCATGTTATTATGTCATTATATTTTATGAAAATAACTTAGGGTAGTAAATAAATGGTTCAGCCTATATTCAGGAGACTTGAGCTTAAACTCTGCTTCAGGTGCATAATATCATGGATCGGGAGCCGAGGGGGACTTTGGAGGTTCTTTATTCTAATTCCTTCATTATAGAGAAGAAGCTGAAATCCAGAGAGGCCACTTGCCCCGTATCCTATAGACTAGGGTTTGGCAACGTATGGCTCTTTCTGCAGGAGCCATAAAGTCAATTTTTTTTTCAGGTGCTGTTACAGGAGCACACTGTGAGCACTGTACGGCTCTCACGAAATTACATTTTAAAAAATGTGGCGTTTATGGCTCTCACAGCCAAAAAGGTTGCTGACCCCTGCTATAGACAGTCATTGGTTGAACTGACACTGAGGCAGTGTCAGTTTTACTCCTATGGATCTATTTTGGAAGAAAGTTGTTTCAAAGGATTGGAAATTGAGGGGATGTCTATCAAATCAAGGGATTTTTAATCTAACTGCTCTTGTGGTATGCTATTGTAATAGATTACTATTGTACTATTAGAAATGATGAGGAAGTTGATTTTAGGAAAAAAAAACTGGGAAGACATATGAACTCATAAAAAAATCAAGTGAAGAGAAGCAGAAGAACATTGTACCCAATAACAGCAATATTATAATGATGATCAACTATGAAAGCTTTAGCTATTGATCAAAATAATGATCCATGACCCTCTCAAAAGACCCATGAAGAAAAATGCTATCCACCTCCAGTAAAAGAATGGATAAATTAAATACAGATTGAAGCTTATTTTTTAAATTTTATTATGATTCTTGCCTAGCATTATTTTAATATATAGTATATTAATTTTGTGTATGAACATATATGTATGTATGGATGCATGTGTGTATACATGTATATGTGTATATGTATTTGTATAAATATGGTACTTTTCGTATATATCCATAATGCCTACTTCCAATTTGAAAATCTTTAAATAAAAATGATAGCAATAACAAGTACATTTACTGGATACTGATGTGCTTTATGTCATTATTCTACTACAAGAAAGAAATCAAGAAAGGCAGGGGCAATTATTTCTGGACTGATGCGTCATATTTCCTGGTGCTCAAATGAACCGCGCTCCCATTACTTCAAAATTAACTAGTGATATGACTAATGAGATGGTAAACAAGGATGAAAACTGAATTTTAAAAGTCTTTCTTGCAAAAAATGCAAATTCCTAGATAAAAGAAGTCATTGTGAAGCTCAGACTCAGCTGGTGAGGAAGTGAGGAAATGGAGATTTCTTGTCCATTCCTAGGGGAAATTTTTTATCTATTTCAATCTTAATAGGATAACTATTTACACTTTACAATCCAAAAAGAATACATAAATATTTGGAAACTTAATGGGCCTAATTACTTAGGTAGTACAGTTATTATGACTGAGAAGTTGTATGAGACACTTATGGTCTGTATTGTTCACCCCACGGAAAAGGAAAATTGAGTCTGATTAAATGAGTTCATGCATAGAAATCAAATAAATCCTTGAGCCTCAGAAGAAATTCTTCCTCAAATGACCTGGTTTCTAAGGGAATCGCCTGATCCAATAGTCTGACTTAATTGTCAAACTTTTAATTATCAAGAGCAAATATTTATTTTCAAAAACTTCTAACAGCACCAATTGCAGAATTGTAAAAGAAAGTTACTTCTATATACCAGCTTAAAAAGAATGGTACTTTTAAATTAGATGTGTAAGCGGAAACTTCTTTATGTAACACTTTAAAAAATTATCATAAAATAATGGAGATGAAATCTTGATTAATACCACACCTAATTTTACAGATGAGGAAACTGAGACCTAAGAGTTAGGGATGCTGATGTTTTTTAATGGATTCTCACCCCTATACCATACTTGACTGTGTAGTTTTTAGAAAAACAACCAAATGTGGTAGTACATTCCTCTTGTCCCTACTATTGGACAGATTAAGGGTGTAATAAGGGTATTGGATATTTTCAACTCAGGAGCAGGGAAGTTTAACATGGTTAAAGCCAACTGGGTATCTGCACCAAGTCCAGCTACAATATGATGAGTATGTAGGATTAAGGGATCACCAAGTATCCTAGGGAGGGACAAACTAAGGCAGGTAAGAAAAACAAAAACAGGTAAAAGATTCCATACTCATCAGCTTGGGGATTGGGTCTTTCAGTAGCCAGTGTACTTCCAGCCTAGAGAAGATAAAAATTAAAATAATAATAATAAAACAGTTAAGGAAATATGACTCCTTTCAGACAATTCCATCCAAAAAAGTTGATGTAGGAAAGGGATAAGGATGAAACTAACCTTCCTCAGAGTTCAGCAGAAAGAGAGGCTGAATAACAAATTCACATCATAAGAAAAACTAGAAATGATCCTTCTGCAATCAATTGTAGGAACCATGAGTCAACTTAGGTGATTGGAAACAGGCAAGCCAGCTGGCCATGATCTTCTTAAAAGAGTTTGATTTCATTTGACATCAGGCTGAGTCCTACTCTGTCATCACCTGCTATACAAGAATAGTCAACACTTAAGAGGTCATTTAGGTTCTGGAGTTCAGTAAATGAAAACTTAACCCCAGGAATCTCTGATGTTCTACAGCTGGTCAAGTACTATCTGAATTATGCTATATTAAGGACCATTTAGCCACAAATTAGTTAGCAAAAACATAAAATCAATAGAGGTCGATAACATTTTAGCCAGCAAAGACAATAGTTTCTTTTTTCTGATCGTGATGTGAATTGGTGGTGCAATGGAGGTAAGAAAGTCTTGAGACATAAGTCAAAATGCCCAGACTTCGCTTCCTTTCTTCATTGTTTTAAATGGATAGCTCATTGACAGCTTTCTGGCATCAACATAAGAGGCAGGGATCATAAATTTAGAGCTAAAATACTATTATTGGGCTATACATATTGTAGATAAATATTGTAAATGTTATATATAATTTTCTGGTCTAACCTTCCCGTTTTACAGGTCAGGAAATTGAAGTCAGGAAAGATAATGACATACCCAAGATCACACCCAGAGTAAAGGGTCAGAAAGAGAATTTAAACCGAGCTAAGTGGTGTAGTAGGTTAAGCACTGGATCTGAAGTCAGGAAAACCTGGCCTCAGACACTTACAAGCAGCGTGACCCTGATTGTCTGTTTCTTCAACTATAATGGTGAATGGATGGAGATAATAATAATATCCACATTGCAGGACTGTTGTGTGACTTAAAGAGAAATTATTTTTTACTTATTACAGTGCCTGGAATATAATAGATAATATAAAGGCTTTTCACTTCCTTCTCCATCTTACTTGAAGTCCAGCTTTCTATCCTTTGGAGCATTCTGCTTCTCTACAGTATTCATTCATATTTATATTCGTGATTTCAATTTAGAAATCAGAAATTAGAATTTAGTTTAGGGGGAGCAAAATTATCTTTATCAAGTGACTGTCTGATCTTAATGTAAAAATCAGTATGTTGTTTCACTTTTTAACAAAAATAACAGCACCATCTAGGAACAAATACTATAGGTAAGGTGTATTGATGTGTTTTATCCCTTTTGAAACGGAGTACTAATTAAGAAAATTCATTATTTTATAGCAAGATGCATTCTTTCCTAAGGCTATATAAGTTAACAATAAAAGATATTTTATTCAATATCTCGATCTCTTTAAAAAAAAGCAGATGATATCATTAGTGTCTATTCATCCATATAAAATATAGCAAAATTTCTAAATATTTCATGAACTAATGTGATTGGATAATTTGATATCCAGTTAGTAGAAATAAATGATATTAGAATATGTTGTCAGGACTGATCTTCATAATTGAACTATTGCAAGGCCTATACTTGAAGATTTTCTAGTTTAATAAAAACTATCAAAACCTTTGAGATCCAAAAGTCAGATCAACACCATGATATGGCAACAGAGGAGAAATTTAGTGGCTTCCTGCTATTTAACTAGAACTTCAAGGTGGAGTGGATAGAATACTAGTCCTAGGATCTGAAGATTCATCTTACTGAGTTCAAATCTGGCCTTAGACATTTTCTAGAATGCAAATATATAAACATATATATGTATTATATATATATATATTTGCATTATATATATATTTGCAAATATATAAACATATATATGTATTATATATATATATATATTTGCATTCAATATATATTTTCATATATATATGTATGTATATATATATATATATTGATCATGGGGACTCAGTAATCACACACCTCCCT
>NC_058130.1:575542256-575626509 GCF_016433145.1 Gracilinanus agilis
ATATATATTATCATTTCATACGTACAACAGTCCTTTGGAGTAAATAGCATTATTATCCATTTTATGTATGAGTAAAATGAAGCTATACAAGACTGAGATTTCTATAAGGTCACGCAATTATAAAAGACAGAGACAGAATTTAACTCAAATCTTAATTACTATTTCAATACCATTTTAGTAGACCAGTTGCCCTATTACATCATCGAGTATGGCAAATATACTTCAGCTCTCACCTTTACTTCTCTCAGTTATAAAAATTCAGACAATAATGCACTAATCAGGGTTGTAGGGAAAGCAACTTAGAAACATTAAAATGTTGCCTTTAAGTGAGATATTTATATATGAATTACATTTTACTTTTTTAAGACATGCTTTTTTGGACTGTCTTCTGAAATGAGAATATAAATGGAAATATAAAGCTAAATGGAGAACCTTTATTTTTGCTTTGCAATGACAAATTTAGGGGGGAAAGTTCTAGTGCTTTCTCAAATCCAATAAAATCTTCACTATTTCTACAATAATAGCCTCTTCCCCCTCCAAAATATCCTGTATACCACTGTCAGCACAAGCTTCTTAAAATACTCTAAAAATACCTTAAATTGCAAGTGTTCCATTCCTTGGAGTACTCCTCAATCCAACATGACTCCTCAGATCTTTTTTTTCCCCTCAACTTAGTTTTTCAAGCAAATCTCTTACTTTTTGCTCATATAAACTGTTTATTCCGTCCATACTGGCTTACTCATTAGTCCCCAAATATATTTTATACTTCCTTGTTTTCATACTTTCTTTCTTATCATACCTTTTACTCTGAAAGTTCCTCCTAACCCCTTCTTTCTATTTAAATTATTACCATCTTTCAGGGCATAGATAAAATCTTCTATTGTTTTCTTTCTTAATATCTTTTCTGAAGGCACTAGCACCATAGTGGCACATGCCAGAGGGGGTGCTCAAAGGCCTCTATGGGAACATATACTCTCATTCCAGCATGGAACTCGCCAGAGTTCATTACTAGAAAATCAGAGAGGTGGAACTGGGCTGAACTCCTCCCCCTCTCCACTGGTACCTGAGGGCATTTCCCACATCATCTACACCTCTAAAAGGTCCACCATCACCGCCTTAACAAATTCTGAACTTTCAAAGCAATGATCAGGCACTCTCTGGCCACCTTATTTATTGTCTTAAACCAACAAAGAAAGGTATTAAAAATGTTTTTTTAACCTAAGCAAATATAAACAAACAAAAAAGCAAGCAAATAAACAAAAATAAATAAATAAATGGATGAATGAATGAATGAATAAACAAACGAATGAATGAATGAATAAATAAATAAGCAGATGATTTTTTTAAAAACCTAAACTGAACATTCCTTCAAGGAATGAACCTTGCTTCATATTGTTTTCCTAACCTCTTCCCTGCCCCATTCCTTACAAAATTTTTCTCAGACTTCTGCATCCTAGATTCATAGTAATATTTCTTTATTTGATGCATTGATAGCTTGGTTAATGGAAGTTTCCTCTACTTATTTTCCCAGAAAAAATTTCAAAAGTATTAAATATCTACTACATCATAGATTATTAACCGTGTGTGTGTGTGTGTGTGTGTGTGTGTGTGTGTATCAGACTGTGTCTCTAAGAGTGTAATGGCAAATGTAAAATTTATAGACTTCTCAAAATAGTGCTATTAAATATGTAAAATGAAAAATATAGACTTATAAAGTAATTTAATTATAATGAAATAATCAGACTCTAGCTATAATATATACATATATATTTCTATGTTTATATATCTGTGTGTGTTGTATACTATATTTTCAATCACAGATCCCTGCTCCTTCAATGATCAAACTTTACTTAAAAGCAAAGAGTAGTAGAGTTTAAGACCTTCTTTTCTTTTCAACATTATTAGTTTTGTACAGTCAATGCTTTTGTTTAAGAAAAAAAGCAACTGGTTATTTTATATGATACACATGATGCATCAGAAAAACAAACATTCATGTATCCTAGTAAGAATATCCTTGATTAAATAAAGAGTTCTTAGAAAACCTAAAACAATTAGAAATAATAAAAAGGTAGAGGGAAGCCCTATGCATTGCTAAATGGATCAATATAAGTTGAATAGAAGAAGCATGAACTCATTTAGTCCCTCACTCATCATTTTTTCCAAAGCCAACCTAACGAAGGTTGCATGAGGGAGCCCTCAGGAGAAGCTGTATTCATATAGAAAAAAATCATTTTCAAAACAGTGAGACAATATCTGTAATTACTGATTGGAGAATATCAGATTTACTTACAACTTTTTTTACTAACTTCTTAAGTGGGGCATAAAAGAGAACTTTTAAAAATTGTATATCATGATTGCACAACTTACAGATAAGCTAAAAGAATTAAATGTTTCTATTGCTCTTTATCCAAAGAAACCTGATCAATGACACATTGATTTTGAGGACATAACATGTCAGTGTTAAACTGCTCTCTCTTTTGTAAAGCATAGTTTTACTATATGCTAAATAAACCCACTGGATCAATAGGTAGAAGAACTTAATGACCTCTTTCTGTAAAGCAAAGAGATTCTAATTAGCATTGGAATTGTTTCAGTGTTTCTTATTATGTGGTTTTTTTTGTCATTTTCTTTTTCACAATATAGCTATGACAAATTTATATATGACTATATAATACAATGAATAGTACTATTATAAATGGTACCCATCATGCATTTTTAATTTGATCACTATGAGAAAAAAAAATCTTAAAATGGTGGTACTTAGGAAGAACAAAAACTATAGGAAAGAAGAAATTTTCATCTGTAAACAAGTTACAATACTTATTTTTTTGCTTAATAAAAAGTAATTCTATTATCAGATATTTTTAAATCAATACACAATGTTCAAAGAAATTAAAACATGAAAAGAATGTAAAAAATTTATTAACTATATTATTACCAAAAGGATATAACCAGATAGAAATCAATGGTCCATATGGCCACTTATCCATCTCTAGCCAATATCTATAGAAGGGGGCACCTAGATGGATCAATGGATAGAAAGCCAGGCCTAGAAACAGGAGATCCTGGGTTCAAATCAGATCTCAAATAATTTCTTGCTGTATGGTCCTGATGAGTTACTTAACTCCTATTGCCCAGACCTTGTCACCTTTCTGCTTATAACCAGAATATAGTATTGATTCTAAGATGGAAGATAGAGGTTTAAGAAATTATGGAAGTGGTCTACATGTATATCATAGGTATCTAACAGCAAAATATGAGAAAGGAATATATGTATGTATATACTTTTGCGGATAACCTTCTATAGGCAGAGTATCTAGTATCCCTCATAAAGCTGACTGAGAAGTATATAATTCTCTAAGTTTATTGTTTGTTGATTTTTTTTAAAAAGACATTTGGCTCAGTGAAGCAAAATTCAAGCTTAAAGGATCTGTTGCAAAAAAAAAAAAAAGTCTCCCACACTTTTCTTAAAATCTCACAAAATTCCTTGATTGATAACACCGTAGCCATACCTCTCTTTACCTGGTTTCTAATTCTCAAGATCATTAAAGGAACAAATCAGAAGATGTGTGTTCACCAAAGACATTTATCCCTCTTACTAAGAATATCTTAAGCAAGGTAAAAATAGAAGTAATTCATTATGGAATCAAAGATTTCTTGTTGCTTCTATTTAAACTGTGCTTAGTGATTCTAGCCCCAGATTGATATAGGGATTTCTTAATGATATACATAAACACTAAAAAGAGATTATTAGCATAACATTTTATGTAAAAAAATGAAATGTATAAAGAATAACTATTTTTTCAGACTAAAACATAATTTATTGATAGCTCATTAAGTACCTAGAATACATTTAGTCAGTCAGTCATCCATCATCTATCTATCCATCCATCCATTCATTCATTCATCCATTTATCTGGCAAGAAAGGCACAGAGTTGCCATACATGCTTCCCACAAACCATATGTGCTAGCTAACCAAGCTCAGTGCTTGGACACTGTGGGAATGCTAAAGCACCTGGTTGCTTCCAATCAGTTATATATTATTTAGAGTAGAATGAGTCAAGCCCTATGGAATTGATAAAGCAACCTCTTTATTGAGTATCAAGTAGAATGACCTGATGATAATTTGAAAAGGAGTGAACTTTTCTAAGTTGTCCCTTCTCTTGTCTGAAAATTCATTTGGAAACAGTGTGAAATCTATTCCAGTGTATTCCAGGAAAAGAAAGGGAAGAATGTGTCTATGCCCATGTAACAGCTAAAGCAGCAGCTCAGCAGGGAGCAATGAACCTGAGGATTTCTTGCCTTTTTTAGAATTCTGTTGATTATTTCTAGAGCATAGTTCTGATAGTTGTTTCTTAGTTATCACCCTTCTCAATCTTTACGTTGCAGTTGACATATTGATCTCCTTTTTTCTTCTAAATATATTCTCTTCTGATTTTAGAGACATTTTTTGTCTTTTGATTCTCTTCTATGACGATTCCTCCATTTTCTTTGATAACTTATCATCCAAATCATACCCACTAACTGTGGATGTTGTCTAATGTCTGTACTAGGTCCTCTTCTCTCCACATATTCTCTCTTTTATGTTATCCTGCCCCTTTTAATCTTTTTTTAAAAATTAGTCTAAATATCAATACAATTTGAATATTCATTTTCTGATGTTGCGTAATCCATGTTCTTCCCTCTAACCCCACCCTCCTCATGAAGGCAGGTAGTATCAATAGGTTCAACATATATTATCATAGAGTACATATTCTGTGTTTTTCATGTTGTGATACATGACATATACTGCTGACATGAGAAAAATTCATGGAGGAAATAAAGTTAAGAATAGTATGCTTCAATTCAGCATTCAGATTCCCTCTTCTTTGTGTGGTGTTGGATATCCTTTTTCATCATGAGTCCCTGGAAGTTGTCCTGAATGCATGCCTTGTTAATATTAGTTAAGTCATTCATAGTTGATCATCATACATTATTGTTGTTCCTGTGTACAACATCCTCCTGATTATGCTCAATTTACTTTGCCTCACTTCATATATTTCTTTCCAGTTTTTTTTTTGGTGATCATCTTGTTTGTAATTCTTATGGAACAACAGTTTTCTGTAAAGTGCCATAAATAAACAGTTAAATCTGTAAATCCTATCAGATCCAGCTATAGCTGATGATTATAACTAATTGATGACTCCTTTCTTTATTAAAAAATTTTCCTGTGTAATAAATCATTTTATTTTAAAGAAAAGGGGGAAATATGTGGGAAGCCAATAAGAGAATAGATAAAAATCTGAGACCCCTCTTTTGACCCCTTTTGTGATCCTTATGATTTCTTCCTGAAAAGTATTGTCGCATTATTGAAAAGCTTTAAGTTCCTAGCTAACCAGCAGTTAAAAAGGTAAACACTATTCTACTTTGACCAGGAATGCAGCTGCCTGATATAGCCAACACCAAAACCTTAGCAGGGGCAATTCAACCCTGAGAAAAATATTCCTCAACTTGGCTTTCTGATAAGAACCCAGTCAAAATTCAGCCTTAGCCTTGGTCTGTTCAGAAGTCAAATGAGATTTTTTGTGTTTTGATATGACATAATTTGTAACTTCTGCACATCTGTGAAGTTTTGGGAGGAGGGTTCTTTTGTGAAAAATGAGTCTTGAAATATATATAATAAACTCCATGCTCCTGGAGACAGAGCTGGAAGCATGAGCTAAAAGATCTTCATGTCCTGTTATTTCCTTATCAACTAAATTGTTCTTATCAGATTATCAGAGATGATAAACAGATCTGGAGAGTTTTCCATTATATGCATATACCACAACTTATTTAGTCATTTCCCAATTGATGAATACCCCTTAAATTTCCAGTTCTTTGCCCCCATAAAAATACCTACTATAAATATTTTTGTACATGTGAGTTACTTTCCCCTATCTTTAATATCTTTGGGATATACCCTCAGTAGTGGAATTGCTGAGTGAAAGGATAGTTTTATGGAACTTTGGACGTGATTCCAGATTGCTCTCCAGAAAGGTTTTATCAGTTTGCAGCTGCACTTAAAGTGTATTAGTGTACCAATTTTTTCTACATCCCCCCAATATTTATCATTTTCTTGTTTTTGTCATGTTAGCTAGTTTGATAGGTGTTACCTCAGAAATATTTTCATGTGCATTTCTCTAATTAATAATGATTTAAAACTTTTTTCATATAAATAGAGATATTTTTAATTTCTTCATCTGAGAATTGCCTGTTCATGTCCTTTGACCATTTGTCAATTGGGTAAAGTCTGCATTCTCTCTTAAAATTTGTATTAGTTTCATGAGTTTAATTATCATATCCCTGTAAATGATTTCCATATCTATATATCCATTCCCATATCTTCCTTGAATTTAAATACTTCATCACCATTTGCTTATTGGACATTTCAAATCAGACGTTTCAGAAACAAGTCAAATCCAAGTCCTACACTCTCCTAAATTTACAAATTTTTACTTACTTTCCATCCTTGCCAGTACCACAGGTACTGGAGTCAGAAAGAATTGGGTACAAATCTTATTTTGATTTTCATTATTTTTTTAACTAAAAATTGTTTATCCTATCTCAGTCTCAATTTTTCATCTGTAAAATAGAAATAATAATAGCATAAACCTCCTAGGAAAAGAGAAAAAACAGAAAAGTCTTGACTCTTTATAACCGTATTGAACTCATCTTTAGGCACCAAGGATACTAATAAGGAATTGTAACCAGTTAACTTCAAGATAAAAGAAATTTAAAGCATGTTTCTGAATTCATTGAAATAGTCTGTATATACACTAATTTTTGTCAGTTGCTTAATAGGAAGTATATATTAGTATCCTGTAAAATTTATTGTCATGTACATTCCCCACCTTAAATGTGTTTTCAGCTATGTCTATTTTTGCTATCAGTGCTCAAAGGATTTACACAAGCAAATTTTAGTAATGATAAAAAAGGAGCATGTTCCTTATGAAATTCTCCCATAAAATATAGAGTATTATTAAATAATCCTTATCTCTGCCTTTTGTTGTTATTGTTGTTTAACTCACTTTTATCTATTTTCATTCCTCTCTGCTATCATTTTATAGTTCTTATTGATCCCAAATGAAAATTATTCATAAAGTATCTTCTAAGCCTACACTGAAAATAACTAAAGCAAAGTCAATGCCACAGATTTTTAGCACAGTGCCTGGTACATAGTTGATTTTAATAAATGTTTGTTGATTGAAGTTTATAGAAAGTTCCCCCACATTATTTTAATAAAAGCATAAGAAAATGGAATGCTAGAGTTAAAAAGGACTTTGGAAAACAGGTATTTCAAACTTTTTGCATTATAGATAAAGAAAATGCAATCCATAGAGGTAAAGGGACTTGTTTGAAATCGGATAGCTAAGAAATACAAATTAAAACAAGTCTGAGGTACCATCTCACACCCATCCAATTTCTAACATGACAATAAAGGAAATTGATAAATGTTGAAAGGTATGTGGAATAATTGAATCACCTAATACCCTGCTGGTGGAGATGGAAACTGATATAACCATTCTGGAGAGCAATCTAGGGCCATACCCAAGGGACCATAAAACTATGCATATCTGTTGACCCAGAAATACTACTACTAGGTGTATATCCCAAAGAAATTAAAGATAGGGTGAAAGAAACTACCTGTTCAAAATTATTTAAAACAACTCTTTTTGTGGTAGTAAATAACTTAAAACTGGAGACAATCAATTGGATATCTATTGGAGAATAGCTGAACAAGTTGTTATATACACTTCTAGTGGAAAACTATTATTCCATATGAAAATGACAAAAGCATTATTACAAAAAAAATCTGGAAAGAATCACATGAAGTGACGCAAAGTGAATTGAGCAGAACCAGGAGGACACTGTACGCAGTAACAATAATGTCTGATGATCAACTGTGAATGATTCAGCTATTATCAATAAGGCAAAGATCCAGGATAGCTCCAAGAAAATTGTGACAAAAAAAAGGACATCAACAGCAATAGAAGGAACAGCGTATGAAAGCAAATTGAAACATAGTATCCTTTACTCTATTTCCTCCATGCCTTTTTCTCTAGTGTAAACAATTTGTGTCTTCTTTAACATGGTGAAAATGAAAATATGTATTATATGATAATATATGTACAACCTATTATCATCATATCATCTGTCTTCTTGAAGAGGAAAGAGAATGGAGAGGGAGAGATACAACATGGACTACAAGATATCAGAAAACAAATATTGAAAAATTATATTGACATGTAATCTGGAAAAGGACTTAAAATTTAATATAATTGTTAAAAGTTTAATAACTAGTTAAGAGTATAGTTGTAATGAAAGTCAAGTGTTAGAATTTATAGATTGTTTATTTTCTTGCTAAATTTATCATGCTACTTCACCTGGCATTACTAATAATACTATTGCCTCATGAAAAGAATAATTTTCATTTATTTAGCATTTTAAAGTTTTCAAAATGGTGTATATAGGCTATATCATTTGAACCTCATAACAATATTGCAAGGTAACTATTTTTAGTTACTTTTTCACTGAAGAGAAAAATCGAACCTGAGAGAGATTAAGTTATAGCTAGGATCACACAGCTAGTAAGTACCTGAGGCAGAATTTGTTCTCATGTCTTTCTAACTCCAAGTTCTGCATACTCTCCAGAAAAGCCCTAAGCTGGCTAAAATAACAATAATACTTATTCTGCACTTCAATATAGCCATAATTTCACTGTCAATATGGGTATTCCCAATAATGATTAAAACTAGAATTAGAATCAGGGAATATCAGCAGGGAAGTGTGTCAGGACAACCCTATGAGGTAAGTAGTTATGATCACTTTTTTACAGTTTAGGAAACTGAAGTAAATGACAGTAAAGCAACTTACTGACAGTAAAGCAATTACCAACTTTTATAGAACTAATTCTCTGATGACAAATTTGCATTCAGATTCTCTTGGCTCAATACTCTGTCCACTGTACCTCCTTATCTATTTGCTGCATAAAAAATTTCTTATATCAAATGAAAACTTGACTCTTTGCAATTGAATTTTCATTCATTAATCCTAGATCTCTCTGGGGCCAAAAAGGAAAAGAAATGTTTTAAAAACTTAATCTTTCAACAATCCTTGAAAGAGTTGAAGACAGCCACAATGCTCCATGTTAGTAACCTTTATTCCAGGCTAATTATTCCCTATTCTTTTAATAGCTCATCATATGAGTTGAAGTTAAGACCTTTTATCATTGTGATTATTTCCCCTAGACACTCTCCAAAATGTCAATTTCATTTCTAAAAAAATCCCCAAGAGTAAACATGACACTCCAGATGTGGTTGAACCATTGTCACATTGAGGACTATTACTTCCTTATTACTGAATTCTCTTTATGCAACACCAAATCATATTATCTTCTTGGGTCACAATATGGTATTATTGATTCATATTGAGCTCATAGTTTACAAAAATCCCTCAGGTTTGCTTGTTTGTTTTTTGTTGTTGTTATTTTCAGAACAACTTTTCTAATCACACCTTTCCCATCTTATGGTTCAGCTAAATAAAAGAGTCCTTCAAAGATATTGACAAGAATAGCTCAGGATGAAAAGGTAGAGAATATCTAGAATCTGGGACAATCCTCACTTAATAAAATAATGAATCAATGCAAGTAATATGTAAAATTAAACTTGCCTGTTTGTACTTTTCTCCTTCCTTGGCATGCTACAGAATCTCCACACTCAGTTCTCACTCTATTTTATCTTTAGTAAGTATGCATGACAGGACTAAACCAATTTTGTTTTGTTGAATTTTATTTTTTTTTCTATCTCTATGAAATAAGTTTGGATAGTTTGATTGGTATTGTATTGAATAGGGAAATTAATTTAGGTAGAACTGTCATTTTTATAATATTGTCTTAGCCTACCCATGAGCAATTAATGTTTTCCAATTGTTTAGATCTGATTTTATTTGCATGCAAAATGTTTTATAATATGTTCATATAACTGCTAGATTATTTTTTTTGGTAGTAAACTCCCATGTGTTTTATATTGCTACACTTATTTTAAATTGAATTTCTCTTTCCATCTCTTGCTGTCAGACTTTGATAGAGGTAATTAGAAATCCTGATCATTTTTGTGGGTTGTAATAAGGAACTTCTGGGACAAAAATGGAGAACATCTTGAGTGACAGGATCATCGGTTAAAGACTTTGGAATGTGCCCAGATGACGTGAGCCGGGGCCAAAAGACAGTTGGAACCACCCCAATAAATACCCTGGGACTAGAGCACACCTGAGCTCAGTTTTTAGAATCCTGGGAGGAGGGTGGTTGAAAGGAAGGTTAAGCCATAGGCCTATAATCCAACATCCATACCTGAGTGCCATAGGAAGTTATTCTACCTGCCACTAATAGAGCTGAGAGAGAACCACAGCTATTAAGAACACCATTAGCCTTCCCTATTCTTTGGTTTGTACCACAGCCCAGCCAAGCCAGGGATTGAGAGAGGGAGAAGAATCTCCAGCCTGTTATTAACTCATATAGGTTTAGATTACTTTAATTCAATTAGATTAGTTTAGCATTCTCCAAACCTCTATCCTAATTTCCTTGTTCCTAACTCTTTAGATAAGCAATAAATCCTGTTGTAGTTTAATCCAAAGAAGATTGGTGTTCCTTTCCTAATTAGTGAACATTTACAGTTAATTATGGGAAGGGATTTATCAAACCTCAGTCAGAAAATCGCATTATCCTTTTAGCACATCAACACCAGCCCAAACCAACCTTTTACCATCAAATCCAACCCCAAGCCAAGGGGCTAAAGGAGTTTTTAAACACACATACAACTCCCACTAGATACTTTGGCTTAGGCACTGTTGAAGAGGCATAGGCTTGGCTAAGGATTACCAGCACATTTGGTGATCACTTAGGCAAGGTCATCTCCCACTTAGCCTTAGATCCATCTACCCCTTGAGGATCTTTGAGCCAGCTTGGCAGGCTCAGCTTAATAGAGCCTGACAGGCCCCAAGTGAGGCTTAGCAGACCTTTCATATTACCAGATCAGCCTCCTATTTATGTACAACAGGGTTTATTATATGTCTTGCTACTTTGCTAAAATTGTTCATTCTTTCTATTAGTTTTTTTTTATTGATTCTCTGGGATTCTCTATGCATATCATCATATCATCTACAAAAAAATGATAGTTTTGTTTCCTTGTTGCCTATTTTATTTTTGTTATTTAAATGGTCAATTATGCTAATAGTTTTCCAAATATTGTGTCATGCTTACATTTCTAATATAAATACCACCTGGTCATAGTGTGTGATCTTTGTGATATACTATCATCATTTCCTTGCCAGTATCTCCTTCAACATTTTTGCATCAATATTGATTAGGGAGATTGGTCTAAACCAGTGATGGGCAAACTTTTTAAAGAGGGAGCCAAAGGAAAGGAAATGTTCATCTGTCAGTCTATTTAAGGCAATTCTTTTGAAGTTTCATCATATTGTATCCTACTCGTTGTATTCATCAGATTAGGAATAATGTCATGTGGCCAGATAGAACATTTCAGGGGGCCACATCTGGCTCACAGGCCATAGTTTGCCCATCGCTGACCATTTTTCTTTCTGTCTTTGTTCTTCCTGGTTTAAGTATTAGTACTATATTTGTGTCATAAAAGTACTTTAGAAGAACCCATTTTTCATCTACTATTTTTCCAAATGGTTTATGTAGCATTGTAGCTCATTTGTTTAGTAGAATTAATTTGTGAATTCATCTGTTCCTGAAGATTTTTTCTTAGGGTAGTCATTGATGGTTTGTTCAGTTTATTTCATTTTTCTGAGATGGGGTTAGGTATTCTGTTTCCTCTTCTGATAATCAAGGGATTTATATATTTTTGGTAAAAATTCATCTATTTCTATTAGAATGTAATATTTATTGACATATGATTCAGGAAAAAACTCTTAATAATTGCTCTAATTTCTTTTTCATTAATTATTACTTTAATTTTTTTCACTTTTGATATCGGTAATTTGGTTTTCTTTTCTATTTTAATCAAATTAACCAAAAATTTATCCATTTCTGGCTCCACCTCCCGACCTGCCAGTCCAGGCAGAGCCCCAGGATGTGCCCCAGGGGACCTTTCAGCCCCTGCCCCATATTCCAGCTCCTTCTGCCTCCATCCTCCTCCTTCCACAGGTGTTTATGGCTCTCCCGGCCAAAAAGGTTGCAGACCATTGATATAAGCATTGAGAGATATAAATTAATTGCTACGTATGACTTTGGCTGCAACACATACATTCTGATATGTTGTCTCCTAATTGTCTTTCTCTTTAATAAAATTACTGATTGCTGTTATGATTTGTTTCTTTATTCACTTATTCTTTAAGAGGATTATTTAGTTTCCAAATTTTTTAGTCTTTGTTTTTGCTGCCCTTTGTTGAATGTAATTTTAATTTCATTGTGATCTGAGAAAGGATACATTTAGTATTTCTGCTTTTCCACATTTGGTTGTGATGTTTTTATGTCCTTTTATATGGTCAGTTTTTGTGAAGTTGCAGTTTACTTCTGAAAAAGGTATATATTCCTTTCAATTGCCATTCAGTTTTCTCTAGATGTCTATCATATCTAAATTTTCTAAAGTTCTACTTAACTCTTTATCTTCATTCTTTATTATTTTTGAGTTGGTTCAACTACTACTGAGGAAAAGGTTGAGGTTCCCCACTACTAAAATCCTTAAGAATCTGGCTGCTCTGCTGTTTGGAGCATATGTATTTAGTATTGATATTGCTTCATTGTCTATGGTATCTTTTATCAAGATGACTCATGGACTTAGATGTTCCCCACACTATAGCTTCATTGACACTGGCTATGTGGCTTGTACTGTGTTGGTCCCTGCTTTGCTCTTTCATTGCCCTGGGCCACTTGGAAGTGTTTGAGCTTATCCCCTTCTCTGCTCTTTCATTGCTACTGGCCATGTAGCAGTGTGTTTGGCTGGTTCACATTCTGCCACTATCCCAGATATAGAATTGCTTGGGCTACTATCCCTTTACATTCCAGTGAGATTTTTCTTTTCTGCTTTCCTTTATTTTGAGATGATTTATTTTCTTTTTTGTATATGTGGATGGTTTGGGTGAGTAGTGTCCTTTTCTTAACCATCTTAGCTTCCAGCATGCAACTCCTTCAATAACCTTCTAATACAGAGCAGTCCTTTTAAAAAGACTTTTGCCTTGATACTGTGGATTAACTTAAATAGTAAGAGAGCTAAAATACTACTCAGAATCTGTATTGTTTTTCTGTAAACGTAGAAGTTCTCGTGATTAGGCCACAGATACAGAAAAAGATAATTTTCTTCCTTCTGATGAAGTAAAATACTGATTTTCAACTTTTCTCATCATTTTAGGTCTCTACTGCAGGAGCCAAAGAAAACCTATACTTCAATTTGTGCCTTCTTTATGTTAATATCTGTCTTGTAGTAAATCTCAGAATGATTTTGCCTTAATTATCCTGAAGGAATTTCTTTATATATTTTCTTGAACCTGTCAATAGAAAAGCCCTTTAGTTCCTTTTGAGAAAGAGAACTTATATTCATCTCTCATTACTCCCTTCTGGGATAACCAGCTATAATAATTACTACTGCTATTTATATCTTCATCTTACATCTATCATCTCCTTTGTTCCTTAAAAGAACCCAGTGACAAGTCTTAGAGATGTTTTTGTCCCCATTTCATAGATAAAGAAACTAAGTATGAAGGAAAACACATAATTTACTCTGGGTGACCCCATCTAGTAAATTTCTGAGGTAGAGTTTAAAGCATGTTATTTCTTACTTTAGATCCCACACTGTCCATGGTATCATACTGTTTCTTATAGTAGTTCTTGAATTTATAGTCTTAACTACCTAGCTCATCCATCATCTCAGATTATTAGAAATAGTTTTACTCCAGTTTCTTCTTAGTTTTCTTCCTGAGTAGTCAAAATGTCTATACTAGCAGGTTCCTATCTCAGATTCTATTTAGTTATTCTTTCTAATAGATTGAGTAGAATCAAATGAGATATGTGTAAAGTGCTTAATTCAGTGCTAGGCACATGGATAGGTGCTAAATAAATGTTTGTTCCTTCTTTTCTCTCTATTGTATAATGTGAAGCAAATCTATATTCAAATATGAAAAGCGCAGGCTTTAAGAAGAGTTTCTTTGAACAAAAGAAGGAAGGAACGAAGAAAATAGGAAGAGGAAAAAAGAAAACATGAATATTATTAGACATATTGATTTAGAGTAAGACAAGACCTTGAAACCCTTATATTCTACTTCTCATAAGTTTACAACTGAGTAACCTAAGGCCCAGAGAAATTAAATGAATTGTCAAAAGTCATAGAAGTAGTAAGTGTTGGGAGTAGGATTTGAAAACATAGCTTCTGATTGTAAAGCCAAGACTCTTTCTGATATATGCCATGTTATATGATTCTAATCCAGTAGTGGTAGTAGTGGTTACATATCCAAAAATGACATTAATAAATCTAAACCTATAAGAAACTAGTGAAAGAATCATTGAGGAATTAATTTTGCTTTGTTATATACTCACATCATTTAGCAAATTAAAGTCATAAGGAGGTCTGCCTCTTCTAACATTTAGCAATATCTCTAGCAATTCATCTCTCATCATTGACCATCAGAGCTGGGGATTGTTTTTAGTATACTTTCAGGTATTTATTTTTAATTATTTATGTAGGGGGTTAACCAAACTGGGAAAATGGCAAATAAAAGAAATTTTTGCAAAGAGGTTTAAAAGTTCATATTTCAGAAACTATAATTAGCTTAATGAGAGTTCTCATGCTTTCTTGTTTTTATTTGGAAATGTATATATATATGTATATATGTATAATATACATATACATATATATGTATAATATATACATATATATCATCTTTCCTACTAAAAAAACACACTGCCACAATTAGAGACATAAATGTGCTTGAACAAAAGGTAAGAACAATAATCTAAAAAACTTTTCTACAATGGATTAACCTAAAAGTTATGTATTGGAAATATTGTTATTTAAAAGAGTTGAGCACATATGAAATTGGCCAGCTGATGATAGATGAGTTAAAATAGACACTTCACAATTGGGTACTATGATAGGTTTTAACAGACTCATAGGTTTTCTTTAAAAATAGTCTCACAATAAAGAATTACTTTTAGGTTTGAATATTTTGGAGGCTTCCCAATTCTATCTAATATAGACTAGGGTAGTTCTGATCTTATAAGTATGCAGAACAGAAAATTATATNATTATACATACATGTGTATAATATATACATATATATCATCTTTCCTACTAAAAAAACACACTGCCACAATTAGAGACATAAATGTGCTTGAACAAAAGGTAAGAACAATAATCTAAAAAACTTTTCTACAATGGATTAACCTAAAAGTTATGTATTGGAAATATTGTTATTTAAAAGAGTTGAGCACATATGAAATTGGCCAGCTGATGATAGATGAGTTAAAATAGACACTTCACAATTGGGTACTATGATAGGTTTTAACAGACTCATAGGTTTTCTTTAAAAATAGTCTCACAATAAAGAATTACTTTTAGGTTTGAATATTTTGGAGGCTTCCCAATTCTATCTAATATAGACTAGGGTAGTTCTGATCTTATAAGTATGCAGAACAGAAAATTATATCTAAACTGTGTGTTTGAAGGTAAGAAGCTAGGCAAGTTATGAGGTTAATTAATGTTTCCTTTAAACCAAATTATCTCTAATTTACTTACAACAATGCTTTAAATTCCTAACATCATTTTGACTACAACATTCTGTAGCTGAGCAGGAATTCATAACCTAGAGTTCATGAACTTCCTTAAAATCAATATTTTGATAATTTGATTTCAATATAAGTGGTTTCATATGTAATCCTCTATATTTTACTCATTTAAAAACATTATTATGGGAAGGTGACCATAGGCTACTCCATGATTCAAAAACTTTAAGAACTCCTAGTGCAGTGATGGGCAAACTACAGTTTGCTGGCCAGATGCAGACCCCTGAAATGCTCTATCCAGCTGCACAACATTATTCCTAATCTGGCAAATACAATGAGAAGGATACAGTATAATGGAACTTCGAAAGAGTTGCCTTGGGAACCGACTGATAGATGAGCATTTCCTTTCCTTTGGCCCCTCTTTAAAAAGTTTGTCCATTACTGAACTAGTGTATTAAGAAATGCAATCCACTGGAATCAAATGTCTAGAATTCAAATCATGATTCTGAAATTTATTGTATAGCTCTGGCCAACCTTTCTGACTTTCACTGTACTTAATCATAAAATAGGGCTAAAAATGTATGTATTACACGTATCATAAGGAAGCATTTTGTAAATCTGAAAGTGTTAACTTAATGTGAGTTATTCCTTCAAGTTATTCCTTGTTGCCTTCAGAAATTAAAAATGTATCATAGGCAGGGCTGACATATTCAGCTCCATCAACCATTTCCTTGACTTTGTTTCTTAGCATTAGTTCTAATCTAGAGCATTGCCCTCAGAAACTGAAGAATAAGACATGGTTCTAGTCTTGCTGTGTAGGATTAGGAATAAACCAGAAAAAAAGTGTAAGCCTTTGGACACTAACATGATGAAGGGAGGTTTTGATATGGAATGATAGTGACAGATATGTTCAATCAGAAGGCAATAAATATTTGGTAGAGTTGTCATATTAGAAACTAATGGGGGCACTTGTCATAAGTATCATATATTTATAAACTTATTAAGGCAAGTATGTGATTATCACAAATACATTTCACTTGATACTGTAATAGTTTGAGAGCTGTCATTTCACTGGCAGATATTTAATGATATAAAGTTCATTACCAAGATCTTTTTTTTTCAAGTTGGTGGGAATTATGAGAATTAATACTCTACTGGCATAGCCTAGGTCCCCTCAATGCCATACTTAAATAGGAAGAAACAAATACTGTTGCATGGTTATTTGCTACTTTTTAAGGTCAAAAGCAGTTTTCAAAAGTTATTTTTGAGTCCCTTAGTGGAGAAAGAATTCCCTTGCTCTTTCAAAATAAATTAGTATTTAAGGGATTGTCATTCAAATTAGGAATCAACAAGTATAGGTCTTAATTAAGAGCACACTTAGGCCCCCTACTCAAAATAACAATGATAATCTAGTTTGTTAATGAATTTTAAAAAATCTCTGACCAGATGGCATTAAATTGCCCTCTGCCAAAAAACATACCAGTTACAGTAGTGCTGTAAATGGAACAAGCACATGCTGGCAGTTAGAACTGTCAAGTGCTAATTTGCTAGACAATTATTCTCTTCTTTTTGTCTGCCAGTATAGAGTAGCCAATTGTCTAGATACTTACTTATTGTTAAGAAAAAATCTTAACATCTGATCTGACCTACAGATATTATGTGAGTATCTCAAACTAAGAACTAGATAAGCCTTGAAAGTTAAGGCAAATTTAATCTGAATTTAGGGAAATATACCAATTAATTTAGTAAAATTTACTAAGCTTCTATTATATGGTTGTAATTGTGCTAAGCACTGCGGTTATGCATAGTGGCCACAACTAAAAATGTCCTGCACTCCACCCAAAACTAATTCTACATTTTACACACTGGGTTCCAGACATCATATTTTGGAAGGATGTTGATAAGCTGTATGGTGTCCAGAGAGGGCAATTAAGATGGTGAAAATCCTCTGGATTATTACATATATGAAGACCAATGGAAGGATATTGGAGTATGTAGCCCAGACAAAAGGATTAAGGGTAATATAAAAGCTGTCCTCAAATTTAAAAAGAGCTATCACTTGGAACATGTTGTCATTGTGTGTGTGAGTATATACATACATAATTATATATGTTGTTCAAGAGAAAGTAAGATATATTTAATGAATACTGTCAAGAATATTAATCAGTTATGAGGGGTTTCTAGGTCATGTAATAAATGAAATGGTAAGATTAGATATTTTCTTCAATGCTCAAGACCTCTCAGAACTTCATAAAATAAGAATTAGATGCAAGTGATAACATAATTACAACTGTCTAAGATATCAGGAAACTTAATGAGGTAATAAACTGATAAATTAATATGAGAGAAGATTAATTCTTAATCCCTCCAGAATTTACCAAGCACCCTCTGGTAAGGCAGAAAATTACATAACCACAAAATAGTTTGAGTTCTATGAAACACTCATCCCTTCCTGCTGAGGCAATATCTTAATGACACCTCTCTTATAGTTTCACACTTCATGATTCCAAAGCTGCAAAACAAAAGAATAAAGGACAAAACTCAACTTTGCATCTTATCCACTACACTAACTAGTTCTCTGCTTTACCCTACAATCTCCTCTTCCAGTTGAAGAGATCCACCAGGAACATCCATTTTGATGAAAAGATAGGCAAGTCATTCTTACTTTAACTATTTTTACAGTTCTATACCTGACTCTCTGGACTTCTCCATCCTGCTCCCCATGCCAAACCTCGTCCACAACCACTCCTATGATTTAGTTAACTTTTTTTGTGTTTTCTTCCTCCATTAGAATGGAATTGCCTTTTTGTGGACTTGCATATATAGTACCCAGACTTAATGCCTGGCCCTAAGAAAGCACTTAGGATTGTAAAGGTTAAATTTAATGGTTGGACAACAATTTTATTAAATTATGTGGTCACCAATATTTATTATATCTTCAGTCAGAAATTTATTTATGAATATTTACAAAATGGAGAGGAAATAATAAAGTAGAGGAATGTGAAGACATTAGAGAGGTTATCAATCCTATCAACCTAAATGTTGATTCCGGGTCTACTTAATCCAGACAGAGATTAATTAGCTCTCAACCAGGAAAGCTGGTGGTGAGTAACCATGCAGCCTCCTCCAAGATGGAAACTAGTCCCTTAGGAAACTAGGAAAGGAGTCAGCCTTTCACTCACCCAAGGAAGTAGTCCAGGAGTCAGAGTCTAAGTTGAAGCTGAGCTCCAAGCCCAAGATCCAAGCCACAGTCTCCAGCAAAGCTCCTTTGAAGACTCTTCCCCAATCAGAAGACTATCTCCAGAAGACAATCACTTCAAACTATCTTCTCAATGTCAGTCTGCTCTGAGGGAGTTCTGGACTTGCTTTTATGGTGGCTTCTTGTCTCTTCCCCTTTACACAGGGGCCAATCACAGTTTCCAAATTGTAGACATTGCCCTGGGACAGTGTCTGTGGGATTCACACCTCTCATCCCCTGAAGGTGTCAACTCTTATCAAAGGATTCACAAGTTTCTGACTGAATTAAAAGGGTGGCATATGTAAATAAGTCCCAGAGGGTGCTTGGTAAATTCTGTAGGGATTAAGAATTAGGCTTCTCTCATGTTCTCTCAGTTCTAAGATAACTTAGAGTTAAGTAAGGGTGTTTTTAAGTTTTGGGTTGATTAACTCAACATAGATGAAGAGAATAAAGAATTCCCTTTCACAAGATATACTTGTTGACATTAAATTTGACCAAGTCATTATGCTTCTCCAAATAATATAGTCCGTTAAAAGTTTATTGCAATGTATCTACAAATATGTAACTCAGGAGTATATTAGTGGGTAATGTCTTATGTAATACTAGCAATTCAATGATTTTATTCTGCAATGAAAAATGTGAGACACCATAAACCTCTACATATCTACCCATGTCGCTCTTTAATATACTCATTCAATAACCTAATATTGTTTTTTGGAGAGTAACAATGTGCTTAAATGATATGTAAAGTAT
Source organism: Gracilinanus agilis (assembly GCF_016433145.1). Lineage (NCBI taxonomy): Eukaryota > Metazoa > Chordata > Mammalia > Didelphimorphia > Didelphidae > Gracilinanus > Gracilinanus agilis. Next base: position 575,562,006 of record NC_058130.1, read on the forward strand.
TTCACTAGAGTAAATACAGAATACTAAAGCAACCATGTAAACTCTTTTCAAAAAAGTTTTTTTTAATTTTATGAGTTTTTAAATTATACCTGTTATGGAATAATCCAAACTGAATCTTTAGTTACAGAATTTAGTTTTATTAGTATTTAATTAAGGCAATTATTTTTCACATAAAGTTTAGATGAACAAGGCATTCATATTTTACTGTTCATTAGCTTTCAACATTAATAATAAAGTTCATCTTGGTTCAATTGCTTTCCTAATAAAATTGAGACTGTAACCCAAGTACAAAATTTCATAGAATTCATAAATATGCTAATACCAAAGTATCCAGCAAAGAATAATCATTACATAGTTCCAAAAGTTATTCATTATCATCACATTTAGAATAACAGTATGATCCAAAGTAAAACATCATGATAATTATAATGTTTGCAAATATCTCAGGCTCTTAAATTTCATTTAGTGCTAATGAACCCAATAAGTGACTCATCACCAGTTGTAACCAGTATTATAAAGGATACTGCCATTTAGAATGTTGAATTATAAAATGTATATTTCAATTAAGGAACTTAATTTATCATTCCCCTGAAGATGAAAATGTACCATCTTAAGAACTGCATCAAAGAAAAGATTATGACTTATAAAATATCATCAAGGTACCACTCTCTAGTTAATATGATTTAAATAAGAATAAAGATGTCATTTTTCATTCCATTGTTTTTATAATAATCATTATCAGGAAATAATTCCCTTTAATAGTTATTTTTAATTCTTATATTTGTTTCCAATCTCATTTTCTAATTATGAATCATAAAAAATTATAAATCTTTATTCAAATAGCTCTGTTCTATTAGTGTCTTCATTAGTGTAATTAAAGGTAGGTAGGTGGCACAATGATTAAAACTCAAGATCTCAGAATATTCTGTCTTCAAAGGTAGCCTCAAATTAACTCTGGGACCCTGGGAAAATTTCTTAACCATTATTTGCCTCATTTTCCTCATCTATAAAATAAGGATAATAATAATACTAATTCTCCAGTGTTTTGATGAGGATAAAATGAGTTAATGTTTGTATAGTGTTTTGAAAACTTAAACACTTAATAAAATGTTAGGTATTGATTTTTTGAATATAAATGTACTTATATTTTAAGCTATTGATCAAAAGTACTTTGATTATTTAGAACATAATATGTACATTTACATAAACATTTATTAGTCAAATTTTGAATAGGATAAAGATGTATGTTCATACATATGTACATATGAGTCAATGAACATTTCTGGGTTTTATACAAAGCTATATTAAATAAAACTAAGCTAGTATTCATAAAATTATGATTAAGATGGTAAATGAAGAAAACTTATCAATAATAATTGTTTTTATTATTTTAAGAGAAATAGGAAATTGGGTTTTCAGGGAATCGAATGAAGCCATTCCTTCAAAGTGGGAAAAAAAAGATATTTTTATCATCCTATAAAATGATAATAACAATCCACTCATTTCCTTTTCCAATGAATTAAGGCAAAAAATGGTTAATTGACTTGCTCAAAGTCGTATAGTCTATACGACGTATAGCTAGTCATATAGTCGAATAGCTATACTAGTTGTATAGTGTCTACAGCCAGATTTGAACTTGGGTTTTCTTGTCCCCAAAACCAGCTGCCTACCCACTAAGCTATGTAGCTGCTTAATTTGAGGTGTGTGAAGTGTTCAGAGAAGACTACTATCCCTGGTATCAGGGCTTGCCAAGTTTTTTCAGCACTACTTTACTTCTTTGATGTTCATTTGTGTCTAATCATATGAAGACTTCTGATTGAAGAGGTAATTAAGAACAATTTCTTCCAACAGTCCTGATGGCAATAGAGGCAGGCACTATGGAATGCTTAACCTTTGTTTGGACGTCATTCACTGCATCTTAAGCCACTTCTAGTTATATTGACTTTTGTCTTGCCACTGAATGTCAATTAATTTGCATGAGAAAGTAAGACCAATGATTTTATGCATCTGATTCAAAGCTAATTTATGCATACATTAAAAGGTATCATCAGTGATACTGTTTTGATCCCCTTTGATCATGAAGGAAAACAACCAATAATTCAGTGGTTCAGCTTCAACTTTTAAATGTCTCTTTCAATTCATCTAAATGACTCTTTCAAAGCATCTACATATGCCATCTGAGCATCTCTACTTGCACCTGTAAATCAGCCTGAAGTAAACTTCCATTATCCTTTCCCCACCTCTTTTCTGAAAACATTTGTTTCTTTTAGTTTTCCTAATTTTATTAATAGTTTATCAGTAATCAATTTGTCAGACTAAAAGTGTTACTTTTGGCTTTCAACCCTTATCTAAGCAGTGGATAAGTCATATATTCTATATAGAGGTCCAGCTCTATATCAACAAGGATTTTGAATGGCATTTAATGGTGTCAGACAATAAGCACGAAGTAGAAAATTGAGAACAGGTAGACTAATGGTTAGCCTGAAGCTGCTCTGTCAGACAAGGAGCTTGAGATTTATTATATACAATATTCAAAAGCCATTTCACACAACAAGCACAAAGGAATTTGCAGTTGTGCAGACAATCAAGGTTGCAGAATTACCTCACACAGGTTTTTCACATATAGATTATGCCAGGATGAGACAAGGGTCCAAGGTTAAAATTTAATATTTTATCTAACATTCTATTTTAATAAAAGTTTCCATATTTTGAAAGATATATTAAAGAATGAGCCTTTAAGACTATGTGGGGTGTGGGGTGTGTTTGAGACATAGGAAAGTACCTAAGGGAGAATTGTCTGCCTATAGTGTCCTTGAAATGTCTGGAAGCACAGAGAGGAGATAAAGCTTCTGCTAATTTCTGCATTTTTTCTTTGCTTAGCGAAAAATTGTTAACTCTTTAACTGCTGGTTTACTAAAAACTTAAAGCTACCCTAGAAAATTGAATTATAATGCTTTCCAATAAGAAAAGATGTTACTCATAAAAGAAGACATAAAGAGGAATCCAGATTTTTATCTTAGATAAAACCATCCTGTCTGCATCCTAACTTGCAGGGCAGAAAAGTCAAATGTAGGGCTTTGCCAGGCTACAATGATCTTGATGGGGTTCAGATAAAAACTCTATCAAAGGACCCTATTTCTCTGAATGGCTCCCAACATATGAATGTACCACCTACCATTCCAATCCCCTTCTTTCCAGTCCTAATTAGTAAACAAAACAAAAAGGCATTCACCAAAATAGACAGCAAATAGAAATCAGAGAAGTTATAGATGATAGGAAATAAACTTTAGGGAAGCACACTGAAAATCAGGGACACATTGAGTTCCCAGCTTTCCCACCCACTTGTGTCTCCCCCAAAACAATTTGGAACCATGTGTCCTTCCTCATATAAGAAATGGAGATAGATGTCTTTCTTCTCCAAAACTCTCAAGCCATCCCCATCTCTCAGACACAGTGAATAATCATTCTCTTGATCAATATGAAATAATACCTAAACCACAGCAGGTAAATCTTGTCTGGAAAACTTAATCTATACATAGTTGAAATGAGAAAAAAAAAGCGTGTATGAAACTGCAAATCCTTATTATGTACAGAGACGAAAGGAAAGAATTCATAATAAATAGGTGCATGCATTCAAAACAGATTCCCCATATTGGCTATGACTGAAATTTGGATAACCAAATTGTTTTAGAGCTAGCAACATATTAATTTCCCCATTGTATGAAAGGGTTAGAGCCTTACTCAGTGTCTTCCTCTTCCACATTTGTGGAAGTGCAACATCAAATCTGGCAGAACAACAATAGTAACCTTTCAAAAGAGGACTTTTTGATTCTAGCCTGGCAATAACTGAAAGAAGTACTAATACTGTAGCAATTTTAACTCTAGATATGGATTTTGAGACAGAAACTATGAAATAAACGAGTTAAATTTTAGGGGAAAAGCATAATCCTACCCAATGAGGAAGAGGGATTCATTGTATTTTGTTCCTGATATATCATTGAAATAAATATTTTAAAGCAATTCATGTAAAGTTATTAAATCAGAATTGACTGACAATCACTGCCACTCCCCCATCTCCCAAAAAATGAAGAACAGCCTCTGAACCAATTGCAGCAGACAAGAGACATGTCCCAGCCACTCAAAGCTGGTGCCTGAGAACCCTGATGTGGATATAGAGCCAACTGGCCTGGGGAAAGGGGAGCCAGAGCACACAATGCAATTTAAATAGAGAATATTAGAACTAGACATAATCCTTAAAGTTCTCTATTTTGACTCCTTCATTTTATAGATTAGACCCTGAGACACAATAAGATTAGATCGCTTACTCAAAGTAAAATAGTTTATTATTGTCTTAGTCCAGCATACAACAGTATCACAAGATTAAATTTGGAAGGGGCCTCAGAAGACATCTCATCTAATCCAGACATGAATACAAATGTATTCAGATGCTTGAAGATTTTCAATGAAACAAACTCACTATAGGCCAAAAACAAAAACTAAAAAGAGTCTCCTTTGAAGAATTCTAATTGTTAAAAACTCTTTTCTTCTTTTTTTTAAATTTATTTTAACCTTATATCAAAGTTATTTTTTAATCAGGGTTTACATTTCTGACTCATTATATCATATATGGTGAGTTCCTGCTCTGTTTACAAAAATGTAGTTTGAGATATTAATTACATCCCTAAGTATTTGCTCATAAGTTTATTACTTTGCCTTATGTAGATCTTCTTCTTCTACTTTCAGTTCTTTTATGTGTAAATCTTTACTTTCCCATTTCCCTATATTGCCCTTTGTTATGTAATATTTGCTGTACTGCTATATAGTGTACCATGAAAATATGCTCCAACCATTTACTAAAATCTCTCTGTTATTGATAACTGGAATTGGTAGACATATCTATCAATGTGTCCAAGGATATTTTTATAGCAAAGTTTACATCTTCCTGGAGGGGTAAAATAGGTATGCATATTAGCATATGCAAAATATATACAAAATTATATGAATTGGCTTCTAAAAAACTTACTTTTTGACTTAGTATCAGTTCTAGGGCCAAATAATGGTAAAGGCTAGGCAATTGAGGATGAGTAATTTGTCCAGGGTCATATGACTAAGTAGCTGAAGTCAAATTTGAACCCAGAATCTCCTCTCTCAAGGCCTGTCTCTCTATCCACTGAGCCATATAGTTGCCCCCGAAATAACTTTTAATAGACTTCTGTTCCTTCTATGGAAGTGTATATCCTTTTTTAAATTATCTTGTAATGAGTTTCTTGACAATGTCTTGAATCCTTGATTTTTTGAACAATAGTTGTCATACATAATTGATTATTATATAATATTTTTACTCCTGTGTACAACATTCTCCTGGTTCAACTCACTTCATTTTCAATCACTTCATAAAAGATTTTTCCAGTGTTGTTTTTGTGACTATGTATGTGTATGATTTATATTGTTTGTCATTTGTTATGGAACAATATTATTTCATTGCAATCATATACCATAACTTGTTCAACTACTCCATAATTAATGGATATCTCTCTGATTTCTAGTTCTTTACCTCCACAAAAAAATCTACTATAAATATTTTAGAACCTATGTTTTCTTTTCCTTGCTCAACTTAGGAAATAAATTTAATAATGGTATTACTGGGTTAAAAGGCACATACAGTTTTATAATTCTTGGACATAATTCCACATTGCTGTCCAAAATGGTTGAACCAGTTCACAATTTCAACAGTATTATTATTATTATTATTATTATTATTATTATTATTATTATTATTATTATTATTATTATTATTATTATTCCTATTATTATTATTCCTATTGGCTCCCAAGGAGCATAGGGCCGCAACTATCTCACACCAACAGACTCTGTTCTGGGCAACTTCCTCCAACTGGGCATATCTTTGCCAGGTCTGTTTAGGCCTTCCGACTTTCTTCCTCCCTGGTGGGTTCCATATTTTTTTTTCATAGCGTCCTGACTGATGGGATACTGAATTGTTCTTTCCCAGAGTCTGGTATTGGAGATCTTTTCAGGCCATTTGATGTTCAAGATTTGACATAGGCATCTGTTAACAAAGACCTGGAGTTTGTTGGCTTTTGCCAGTACGCGTCGTGGACTCTGTTGGAGAACAATCTTCCAGACTAGGCAATCGTGGGTTTTGTTGGTTTAATGAGGTTGCAGTTTCTGTAGTGAGTGATGTTTTTACGGGGTGAGGTTGCTAGCCTCGCGCCCAAACCTCCTCCTTTTTCAGCCGGGCTTGGGACCGTCCTTGGCAGAGTTAAACCCTTAATTTCTGTGTATTGGCTCCTAGGTGGAAGAGTGGTAAGGGTGAGCAATGGGGGTCAAGTGACTTGCCCAGGGTCACACAGCTGGGAGGTGTCTGAGGCCGGATTTGAACCTAGGACCTCCCGTCTCTAGGCCTGACTCTCAATCCACTGAGCTACCCAGCTGCCCCTACTGTACTACTGTCTCTATTTTTCTACCCCCCAACATTTATCTTTTTGCCCTTTTATCATTTTAGTCAGTCTGAGAAATGTGAGATATTTCAGATTTGTTTTGATTTACATTTCTCTAATCAATAATGATTTAGAGCTTTTTCCCCCTAAAGTTATATATAGCTTTGATTTCTCCATCAAAAAACCTTGTTCATATCTTTTGGTAATTTATCAATTGGGAAATGGCTCACATTCATGTATTTGACAAAGTTTCCTTTATATTTTAGATATGAGACCTCTTTCTGAGAAACTTTCTAAAATTTCCCCAACTTTTTGTTTTCCCTTTAATCTTGAATACATTAGTTTTGTTTGTTCTCAAATTTTCAATTTGATATGTTCGAAATTTTCATTATACATTTTGTAATGCTTTCAATTTCATGTATTCACAAATTCTCCTCAGATTCATAAAATTAATAGGTAATATTTCCCTGTTCTTCTAACTTACTTATAATATCTCCTTTTCTATCTAGGTCATGTATTTTTAAATCTTATCTTGGTAAATTATATAAGATATTTGTCTAAATCTGATTTCTGGTAAACTGCTTTCCAGTTTCCTTCATTTTTTAGCCAAATATTGAATTCTCATTCCAAAAACTTAGAACTTTAGTTTTGTTAAACACCAAGTTACTATAATATTTTACTACTGTTTGTTGTTTATCTGTTCTGTTCAACTGATCTACTTTCTATTTCTTAGTTCCATGTAGTTTTGAAAATTACTGCTTTCTAATAAAGTTTGATAGTTGGTACTGCTAGACTTCCTTCCTTATTTTTTTTTTTGGTTTTTTTTTTGTTGTTGTTGTTTTAAACCCTTAACTTCTGTGTATTGACTTATAGGTGGAAGAGTGGTAAGGGTAGGCAATGGGGGTCAAGTGACTTGCCCAGGGTCACACAGCTGGGAAGTGTCTGAGGCCGGATTTGAACCTAGGACCTCCTGTCTCTAGGCCTGGCTCTCAATCCACTGAGCTACCCAGCTGCCCCCCCTTCCTTATTTTTTTAAAATTTCTTGTCCCCTTCAATATTTGCAAGACCTGCTCGCAAAGGTTATTGTGGGTCCCGAAGACAGGGTGGGAGAGATGAGTAATAGTTTGAGATCAGGAGGTCCAGAGACAAGCAGTTTGCTCATTAATGGTAAAGTTTATTAATCACAGGTACATTTTTATAGAGAGTCTGAATCAGATTGAGGATTAGCTAAACTCTTCACATACACAATGGATGTCAATGATTTACAAGACTGGTACAATGTATTTGGTTTACCTCATTGAATCTAGACAGAGTTTTCTATAGGCTAATAAATCAATACATCAGTCTAACTTCTAACCCAGATTTCCAGAGAATTCGTACATCAGTGGTTCTTGGTTGGAACATGCAGTTTTAACAAAGAAGGAAGAGAAGGAGGGGTTGAAGTCTCAGGTGAAGAGTGAGCAAAATGTCTGACTTTAGCTGCACTATGGCTACCCTACAGTCTTTCCTACTGGGGTGGTCTTTTAAGGCTTCAGAGCTTTGCTCCATAGAAGCCCCAGCTGTTTTCACTCTTTCCCCACAGATATTCTTGACCTTTTGTTTCTCCAAATGAATTTTACTATTCTTCCTAGTTTAGTAAAATAAATTGTAATTTAATTGCAATGACATTGAATACATAGACCAGCTTAGGTAGGATTGTTATTTTAAATATAATGGTTCTGTTGACCTATGGACAATTAATATTTCTCCAATTATTTAAAATTGACTTTGTATAAAAGTGTTTTATAATTATGTTCACACAGTTTCCAGATTTATTTTGGAAAATGTACTCCTCGCAATTTTATTCCATTGATTGTTAATTTAAATAGTTTGACTCTTATTATCTCTTCTTGAAGGATATCATTAGTGTTATAAAGAAATGCTGATGATTCATGTGGGGATTTTTTTATCTTCATACTTTGCAAAATTTTTTAATAATTCTAATTGAGTTTCTAGGATTGTATATGGCTATATGCATATATATCATATCATATCATCTGTTAAAAGAGATAGTTTTAAGATGTCTTTGCCCATCCTGATAACTTTAATTTCTTTTTCTTCTTATTGCTATTGTTAGCATTCCTAGTATAATATTAAATAATATTAGTGATAATGAGCATCCTTGTTTTACTCCTGATCTTATAAGAAAGGTTTCTAACTTATTCCTATTATAGATCATGTTTGCTGATTATTTTAAATATGTATAGATATATGTATATGCATGTAAATGTTATATATATAATTCTTATTAACATAAGAAAAAATTATACCTATGTTTTCAAGTCATTTTAATAGGAATTATTATTATATTTTGACAAAAATTGTTTATATCTATTGATATAATCACATGATTTTTGTTAGTTTTTGTTGATACAATTATTTATATTAAACCATCCCAGGATATTGTATTATAAATCCTGTTTAGTAGTAATTTAGTTTCTTTTTTCTTTTTAAATTCTGTAATTACAAATATTTAATTTACATGCAGAAACATTTTTTGACTTTTTTTGGACATTTTGAAATTCAGATTTTCTCTGTCCCTACCCTCTGCTGCCCTGAAGCAGTTGAATACTCTGATATACCTAATGCTCATACTTTCATGTGCATGTTCCTTTATTGCTCATGTCATGATAGAAGACACATATCACACATTCCTTTGAAATCTCATCCTTGCATTGTTGAGAGACAGCGAAGTCTTTCAGTCTGTTGTGTGGACCTCACCTGGTGAATCTTGGGCAGAAAATGAATAAGAATAATATTGTATGGGCTAAGAAAAATATTGTTGGAAACTATAACTGAATTGATCACAGAACAATTTAGAATATTATGTATCTTTTGGAGAGAACATTTTAAGTCTTAAAGTACTGTATAAATGAGAGTTTTTTATTATTCCCTCAAAGAGTCCTACTCAGGTGACTCATTCTGTCATGGAAGTGAATGTAATTGCTTAAAGGCTATGCCAGGAGGAAGCTCTGTCATGTTATACCACTCTGGAAAGATCTTCAATGAGGTCTTGGCAAAAGATAGAATCTTCTTTTTTAGTATCAGCCCAGTCAGCTAAATAAACACTTCTTACCTCTAGGATAGTTCTTTGAAGATGAATTATTTATCTTAATGAAACAAAAAATAATATAAACTGGTATATAATATTGGTACTGTGATTCTTTAGATTCTGAAATATCCATGACAGGGTAAAGATATGGTTTTATAAACAACCATACCAATTTTAAGCCATCTATAAAGAAACCTAGCTTTCAATACTCTCACGTGTGGCATTTTGTTTAATGATCAATTCCTAGACATGCCCCTAAAAGAAGTAAATTGTACTGATTTTGATATTCTCTCTATTAATCAAACCAAAAATAAGGAGATTGAAAATGGATGAAAGAATGAATCACAGGTTGTCCTTGAAGAGGGTCATAAAAGTTTTTGCTTTATCATCTATCCAAAGTCAATAAGAAACATCTTTTCATGATTATATTTAATATAAATATACATATATATAAATATATATATGGAATTTATCATAAACTCCTGCAATATGACTTCTTTGAAAATAGGAGAAATTTATTCACCAATATTTGATGTGTAAAAATAAGATGTCAGGAGACCATTCTGGGTAAAGTTTGTGAGAGAAATCACAGGGCCAGAGGTCTTGCAGTTCAATCATCAGATCCTATTTTGCAAATCAAACACACTTTTAGTTTCCTATTTCTCCACATCCTCCCTCCTACAAGAAGTCCCCAATATTTCTGGATCTCCTTCCACAGCTGGACCTGAGGCTTCCATTGAGGTTCCTCCTCTCCAGAGCTGTGTGGCCTCTGGGTTACTTCCTATGTATTGACATATCTATGATTAACATAGTAATTCACTTATGATTAATATGATAACATACTTTAAGTTATAACAATTCACATACTTAAAGTTATAACTCAGGCATTATTCTGGAACTACATTCTTAATCTGATTACATACAGATTTTTGCCTGGAAATAAATTATTTATATAAAATCAGTTACATTTCTGAAAATTGCATTCCAAGGATAGATTGAGCTATTAATCTATTGATAAATATTGATAACTAGATTGACTTTCTGTTTAAAGATGCTAGAAATGAAGAAAAAAGAAATATATAAAAATTAGCAATACCTTCCAAATTAAACTATTATGTACTACTATTATGTACTACTATGATATTTGGTGATTTTCATGCAAGCACAAATGGAAATCAGAATAATGATAAATATATTAATAAAGTTGGATAAAGGAAAGGGAATTAAATAGGACAAAGGTTATTACACTGCACAATAACCTCATGTGTATACATTATGAATGTTTTCTTTGAGAAAATAATTAGTAAAGGCCAAATATGTTATATACCAAATAACAACCAAAAAGTAAAATTATTAATACTTCAATAGACAGGAGGTGACTCATTCCTTCTATGGGAGTCAATAAATATTCATTGGTCTCTAAAGACTCTGACCACTGACTTTTTAGATCAAAAGTTAAAATTCTTACAAAAGTAAAGGAATCAAAATGAGAAAAAAGTATCATAGCATGATTTAAAAATCATAGTCTATAAGTAAATAACTTACATTTAGACAAGTTATTGATAATGAAGAATGTGATTTAGATTGAAAAAAATGTAAAATACTATTTATGATTTTATATATTCAACCAAATGTTATAATGACATGGAAATGGTGTAAAAAGTAGTTGAGCAAAAACTTAATGTACTTGCAAAATAGAGAAATATAAAAATAGCTAATATATGTATTTCACTTTAAAGTTTATGAAATGCCTTACTTGTATTCTATAATTTTATTTCATCTGATTCTTGCACCCTTCCAGCTCTACTTCTGACTTTTCAATTTCAAGACTTCAATACATACTTCTAGTGTTTCACCCTGGAATTTCTCTCAGTATGAGGGACTATTTAATTCTGGAACATTCTTTCATCATTCAGGGCCCTATTCTCCCATTTGTGAGTTCCTCCAGATGCCTCCAATTGGGAGAAAAACTCTGGATAGTGTAAGGGTGAAAAAAGGGGTTTTATTGGTTCAATATATTAAAGATGGTCTCCAGAGGATTGAACTATTATCAAACCTCAATTAAGAATATTCTCAAATCAAAATTGACTTTTATGGAACTTAATTTACATGAGAGAAGAGAGAGAGGAAGAAAATAAGAATCTATCTCACTAATTAATCCAGGTAGATTTTAACCCTCAGCCGAGGGTTAAAGGGCCTGAGGCCCAGAGGTGAATGGAGCAAACTTCATTCACAGTCTATAAAAGGAAGTTTCTTAATAGAAGTGCAGGAAGATTCAGTCTTTAAACTCACCACGTGGAACAGTCTCCGTCACAAACCAGCCAAGCTCCCTCAGGTCCCCTTCACCAAACCAGCAGCTGCCTCACTCATTCAACTCCCTCTTTTAAAGGGGTCATGTATGTGTCACTTCCTTTGCCTTCCCCTAGCCTGCATGTCCAATCACAATAGAGGTTTTCTCATAGAAAGCGGAGGGGGTGGTGTGTTGATTCTGATTCATTACTCACTCTAGCACACATGGGTTAGGAACTCCCAGAATTAGAGGTGCTCTCACCTTTAGTGATTAAATCTAAAGATGGGCAGTGCAGACTTAATCTAATTATCACAATAGACAAACTTTGTTCCTTCTCCAGACTGTGCTTATGACATTTTTCTCTTTTCCAGAGATGTCAATTACATGCCTCTGCCCTTATATCTTACCTCCCATCACTCCCCATGTTATTATTAAAAATGATGATGGTCGAAATTAAGACAACAATTCTTTACAATAAAATATATAAAGCTTATCCTTTAAGACAACAATTCTTTAAAATAAATACATAAAAACCTTATCATTTATACAGAAGGGTACTAAGCATCTAAAGTAAATTTTTAAAAGACCTGTCATAAAATTACAATTTAAATCTCAAGGCAGGCACCAAACTCTCCAAGGTTGAACAAAATTAAGGCAATTTATAACTTTGTAAGATGTTCAAATGGAACGAGAACATAGCATTGTTTATGATTACAGTAAAAATGAAACTTGAAATAAATTTAGGAAATATAATGAGTACCAGATAACAAGCTATATCATCAAAAAAATCCTCTTCTACCGGTTCTAATAAATTTTTGTCATTATTTGGGAGTTACAATAAAATCACAAACAGAATTAATCTAGCAACCACAAACTTCATTAACTTAAAATGATTCAGTGCAATAGGAAAATCAACGAAATAAGCAAGATTAATTTACAAAACTAATTAGCAAAATATAGTAAGATACAGTATCCTTAAAAGTCATTCAGTTCTGAAAGGTTTAAAAGTTCACCCCTTGTTCAATTTAAGGTTCTTTTGATTGAGTTCTGCTGAGTTTAAGGGGTTTTATAAAGTTCAAAGTTCTGAGCAGGTATGGGGTGAATAGGCTTCCCCTAAGTTCAGGTTTTTAATAATCTCAAAAGTTTGAATAGGCCATGTGCCCGAGAGGTTCAGATGCTAGGTCCACGTGGGCTCGGGGTTAGAGAAAAGCTTAGGTCAGTTCTGTAGAAAATCCCAGGGGGGTGCCTAAATTAGGTCTTTAGAGAAACATGTGGAGGGCTAGAATGCAGGCCATTACCAAGAGAGGGGTGTGGGGGGGGGCAATACCAAATCTTTAGCAGCAGCCAAGAAGTCTCCCCAGATCTCAGCAAGTCAGCAGCTGAGGGTCATCACTGTTGGGGCTCAGGGTTCTAGGACTAGCAGGACTAGCAGCACCTTCGGCAGGAATCAGAGAAGAGGTCTGCTCTGGCGAGTCAGGAAAAGCAGCGGAGATCAGAGTAGGCAGGAACGCTTGCAGGCTTTCGGCGTGGCAGGAATGGAGATCAAGTCTGGAGTCAGGAGATCAGTGGCAGAGGCACACTGGCTGGGCTCCGGCATTTTAGTTTTAAAGCCAAAAGCCAGAATCTGCTAGCAGGCCTGACCTCCCAAGGTGGTTTGGGCTAGACTGGCTGGCTGAGTCCTGCCTGAGGCAAAAACATGCTGTTGCTTTTAGCAAAAGCATGGTGAGCAAGGCCACTTTCCTTTTTTAAAAAATTGCCCAAAAAGGCTGAGCAAGATGGCCAAAAAACAGGCATGGCTCTCTTTAGGCTATCTGGAAAATGGAGAGTTCGAATTTCGACCTTCTGGTTCGCCAAACTGTTATTATTAAAAATGATGATGGTCGAAATTAAAAGGAAGAATAGTTTTTTAATGAAAGCCATGCTGATAGAGATAAATTGACCACGTGCCTGTAAGAAACCTATTCCAACCTCACTTCAGCCATTTTCCTTCCTCTCTCCTCAAGCTCAGGTAGCTAAAGAGGAAGTTCCAAGTCACTTCCCCCTCTTTTAAAACAGTCCCTCACCTTCAATAAGTCATCCAAAACAGGAAACCCACTGGACCACGGGAAATGTAGTTTTAAGGACCCCCACAGGTTCACAGAAATTTGTCAAACACTATATTGAGGTTCAATTCTTCCAAATAGAACCCCAGGTGATTTTAACTAACACACCCATATCTATCTCACCTGTTTGCTACTTTTTAGGTTTTTTTGTATTCTTGTATGTGTATCCTTGTCACTTAGTAGACTGCCCAAGACAAAGTAATTGTTCAAAAAACATTGACCATTATTCCTTTCTTCACAAGCCAATGAAGTAGGTAATATTTTCTATTTGTCATTTTACAGATGAGAAAACTGGGACTGAGAGAGTTTAAATGATTTGTCCAGAGTCCCAGAACTAGAAAGTCTGAGTATGTATTTGAATCTTCTTTACTCTATCTAAGTCTTATGGTCTATCCTTTACACTATATAGCTGCTTCCATGGAGAAGAAGGCTATAGTAATTTAGGAAGTTTTGTAAAATCTCATGAAGAAAAATGATGTGAGATTAGGAACAGTATCTCCTCCGAAGATAAGCTGTGGCATATAAAGCAAGTTTGAAATAGTAAAGTCATCCTAAGGGAATTTAAAGATGAAACTGGAATGAAAGGTGGAAAAAATGCAAAGATGCCAATAGCAATTTTTTAATCACCAAGAAAAATAGATCCATTATATATCCCAAATGTCAATTTAGGGATAGTCAAAGTGGTGCTAAAGGGAATCATAACAGGAAAATCAGCTGTTTCTGACCAAGGGTACTTATATGGTATCTCTGCTGGAGGTTAACAACCTCCAAACATTAAAACACTAAGAGATCATTTCTCAGCCTCCCTGAAGGAGGTGAAGAAATTAAATTTACCACAAAGGGAGAAGGATATTGGAACATAATATAAAAAAATCAAGAGAACTATGGATACATATACTTCTCATATAAAAAATATGTACATTCTCCACATAAAATTAATACATAAGCAGACACTGAAAAAATCTTTGATGAGTAAGCTTGTAAGGAGAGGAAAGCTTTCACAAACACTATGCCATATTAGAACACATTTATTTTTAATGAGTTGTGCCATTTCATAAGTATAGGAAATTTCCTGATAAAGAAAATTACCTTTATGTCATCTTCACTGCAATTTATAGCTTTCAGAAGGTTATCCAAGAGCACAGTAAAGTTAAGTGACTTGTCCAGGGCACACAATCAGTATATGTATCAAAAACAGGTCTTCAATCCAGGTTTTCCTGAAGACAAGGCTGGACCACTTTGCTTCTCATCACATAGACCACAAATCCACATTACAAAATTATCTGAAATATGTAAATGTGAAATATCAGTAAAGTTAACCTTTTTTGCACACCCAGTTATGGAAATTATCTGAATCAGACTTAAGTTGAAAAGGAATTGCCTCTATATGAGGGGAGATTGCCACTTCTCTACTAAATCTCATAGTACTGATAAAAGAAAAAAGAAACACTAACAGTCCTTTCCCAGGGCAGATGGCATATTTAGGTAGCCTTTGCACAAGTGACAGATTTATACTAAAAAGCAGCAGTAGTTAACTTTTTCCCTTAAGAGCACCAGTATATAAACAATGTGAAGTGAAAGGAGGCCTAGGGATGTAATAAGTTAATTTCTAAAGAACCTACATTTTCTTGTGACCAGAAAATGTCATTATGAAATTATATTCAAAAAGTGCTCATTCTTTATATCCTGAAATTCTATTAAGTCATTTACACATTTATATTTTAAAAGGAATAAGGGATTACAGAATGACAATAACCCCAATATTTCTCTTGCAGGAGATCAACATAATAATGGTGATGAAATGGCAAATTTACTGACTTGAACTCAGCTAGTAAGCATTTTTAAGTGTTTAATATGTGCCAGATACTGTGCACACAATCAATAGTAGGTTAGTTATGGGTTTTAATAGGGCAACATGCTGCTGAGTAGTCTGTGATGTACCTCTATACATTTATCCCTCCTTGATGATTATAGAGTGACTGGCAGGTAGTATTTTACAACTTTCAGTGGTCTCATAGAAGTAAGAAAATGAAGCTCAATCTTTTTTTTTTCCTTTCCATAACAGGATGTAGAGCTTGAGGGCCTCTCATTTGTAGTCTATCAATCTTATACAAGCTCCATGAGAGTATAAATGGAATTCTCTTTTCTATACCCTTCCAGTTCAACACTCCTCAGCAGAGGATTTTGCCACAAGAGTTTCTGTTACTGTTTTTAGCTTGCAGGCTGGTCAATAGTTATTTGAGTTCCTGTCTGTGATGGAGTGAGAAAGTAGAATGAAAAGGAAAAATGCAGTTTTGGTCCTCTAATTTACATAATACTTACATGATAAAAAAAACACCATGGAAGCATATAGAATAGGCTTTAGGAAAAACTTCCAAATAAATCGTTTGTCTATTTCCCCTAAATTTTAATTTAGCATATCTAGTGGAATATTGGCCATTTCCATTGAGATATTTCATTGATATCTCAAACTCGACAGAATGCAAACAAATTTTATTATTTTCGTGAACAAACCTCACTTTATTCCACTAAAATATCTTTAATTCTATTAAAGGCAATATTTTCTACCAGTCAATTAGTTTTTCATTTCAGAGTTAACTTTAACTCCTCCCTCTTTCACCCATTCCTAGAATTAATCATTTTCCATTCCTATTGTTTTTATTTATATAATGTTTTCTCACATCTATTCCCTTTTTCCCACTCAAATAATCACTATCTTATTTCAGCCCTTCATAATATCTTTTCTAGAATGTATATCAATACTGTAATTTGTGTTTCTGCTATTAGTTTCTCCCCTGTTTTATCATCAACATGGGTATCAGAATAATATTCCTAAATCAAACATAGTGTAATAGATTAGAAAGAAATGGACAGAATTTGGAATTAAAATACTGGGACCCAAACCACTTTGGACCTCAGTGTCCTCATTTATAAAATGACGATTTTGAATTAGTTGACATCTGAAGTCTTTATAATTTGAACTCTATCAGTCTATGATCTCAGAAGAAAGATCCAAGTTAATATTCCACTCAAAACACCATGATGGATTCCTATTACCTTTAGTTTAGAAGGCAAAAAAATTATAAAGGCATTAGCTTTTAGACAGTGGGTAAGTCCAAGAGTGGAGAGGTTTACAATAGCAAATACAGTTTCCAATAAAACAGTAATAAATTATAATACCAAATATAATTATTAAATTTAAATATATGTGAAAATAAGATGACTTCTTTTTATAATTAAGTGGCTAATTAATAAATTGAATAACATGATATTTATTGAAGTACTTGTTAAAGATATATTTGACAAAAATGGTAATCTCTATCTTTACTTTTAAAAAGGTGGATTTGTAAGAGCTTTTGGTAATTTGAACGACATGCATACAAAATGGGAAATATTAAAACAAGTTACACAGTCAGTAGTGCCCCAGGAATAGATTCTAATATTCCTTTATTGTATGCAAAATCCTATCCATCATTTGGAATAACATCAGGCTTATACTGATTTACAGGCTTTGCACACTAGTTTATTAAATTTTATAGAATGATTCTCACAGGAATTATGTGGTATTCTTTAAGAAACAAAACATATTTTCTTTTCATAATAAATGCAAAATATGTTTCTGGCTATACAAATCAAACCTCAAGATGGGATTTGTATTTAAACTGTGAATTTGAATATATGTATGTATGTATGTATACATATATTATATATATGCATATATATGTATGCATTCCCTATGTGATACAGTTTTAACTCAAGATTTAGCCATGATATCATATGGATCATAATATTTTCAAAGTGTTTATTACTTCATACCATATTATTTACTTACTAATAAGGGCCAGGAATAGTACTGAGAGAAATAAATAATATGGTTTTGTTGACTATCAAAGTATTAGTCAAGTTCTAGTCTTGCATTAGCTCACCAACCAACTATGTTAGCTGAACAAAGCTGGAGATAATCATAAAATCATTCAGGTTTAGAACTCTTATGGATTTAGGTTACTCAATCTCATTTGGATCCTTACTTTAGCAAGGTGATCTCTTTAGAATTTCTCCAATAGGTTTACTATCTCAGTTACCACAGAGGCTTTTCCAAGCCTTCTTATCCCTCTTCAAATATCGCCTGGCTTCTCTTTACCCAGTCATATCAACCAAGAATCTTAGCTCAGATTTAACTGAAAAAATAAAAATTATTTTCTCTCTCCAAAAATTTTCCTAGAGGGATTTTAAAGTTTTAGCCTTTAATTATCCCCACACCAAGTGTTTGTTCTGAGTCATCTTCTTTTCCCAAAACAACTGTCCCATCTGGTGATCTCATCAGTTCCCATGCATTCAATTATTACTTCAATTCAGATTCTTTTCATGTCTATTTACTGAGTCTTGGTCTTCCTCTTGAGCTAACATCCTACATCATGAGGTGGCTTTTGGACATTTCAACCTGGAAATCCTACAGAATTCTTAAAGTCAACATGTCCAAAATGTATTCCATCATTTTCCCTCAAAACCCATTCCTGTTCTATTTTTATTTTTCCCAGATTACATCAGTACAATTTTTAGTAATCAATTTCCGACATTTTGCCATGCATGTTCTCTCCCTCTTTGCTTCTACTCCTCCTTTTCTAAGAAGATAAGAAGTATAATATGCATTTTGTACATATGTATGTAGTTTGTGTATATATAATTATAAAATACACATTTCCATGTTCATCTTGATGTGAAAGACATATATTGCTTATATTAGAGTTTATATACTGAAGGAAAGAAAGATACACTTCAATCAGCAATCAAACTTTGGCAATACTTTCTATAACAATATATAATCTTTTTCATCATGAGTCCCTTGGAATTGTCCTGGATCCTTGCATTGCTAGTAATAGTTTTTATTCACAGTTAATCATTATGATTTGTTGTTGTTACTGTGTACAACATTCTCCTGCTCCTGCTCACTTCATTTTGTATCACCTAATATATGTTTTTTTACAATTTTGTTTTTGTTTTTGCAATCATCTTGTTCATTGTTTCCTATGACACAATAATATTTCATTACAATCATATACTGAAATTTGTTCAGTCATTCTCCAATTGATTTCAGTTCTTTGCCACCACAAAAAGAGATCCTATAATTTTATTTTTTCTCCAATTAGATCATTTTCCCTTATCATTGTCTCTTTGGGACATTGATTTAGTAAAGGCATTGTTGGGTCAAAAGGTATGCAGTTTGATGACCCTTTTGGCATGTTTACAGATTGTTCTCCAAAATGATGGTACCAAGTGAAGAGGAAATTAAAGCAATCAAGTATAAGACAACAAACTTGACAATCTAGGTGAAATGGATGAATATTTACAAAAAAATATAAATTCCCTAGATTAACAAAAGAAGACATAATATATTTAAATAATCCCTTCTCGGAAAAAGAAATTGAACAAGCCACCAATTAACTCCCTAAGAAAAAATTTCTAGGGCTAGATGGATTAAAAAATGAATTCTATCAAGCATTTAAAGAACAACTAATCCCAATATTTTATAAACTATTTGGCAAAATAAGCAAAGAGGTAATTCTGCCAAATTGTTTTTTATGACTCCAATATGGTGCTAATAACTAAGCCTAGAAGAGCAAAGACAGAGAAAGAAAATTACTGACCAATGTCCTTAATTAATATTGATGCAAAAATCTTAAATAAAATAATAAGAAACTATAGGAACATATCACAAGGATTATTCACTATGACTAGGTTGAATTTATATAAGAAATGCAAGGCTGGTCTAATATTAAGACAACTATTAGCATAATTGACCATATCAATAACCATACTAACAGAAATCACACGATTATCTCAATAAATGCAGAAAAAGTCTGTGACAAAATACAACTATTTGTATTAAAAACACTAAAAAGCATAAGAATAAAAGGACCTGCATTAAAATAATAGATAGTATGTATCTAAAAGCATCAGCAAGTATCATCTGCAAGAGGATAAGTTAAAAACCTTCCCAATAAAGATTAGGAGTGAAACAAGGATGCCCATTATCACCACTCTTATTTAATATGGTACTAAAAATAATGGCATTAGTAATAAAAGAAGAAAAAAAATTTATTTAAAATAAATAAAGAGGAAACTAAACTATCACTCCTTCTAGATGCTATGATGGTATACTTAGAAAATCCTAGAAAATGAACTAAAAATATTTGAAATAATTAATTATTTTAGGATACAAAATAAACCCATATAATTCAACAGCATTTCTAAATATTTCCAACAAAGTCCAACAGCAAGAGTTAGAAATTTCATTTAAAATTACTCTACCATATAAAATTCTTGAGAATCTATTTACCAAGACAAAAACAGGAATTATGTGAACACAATTGCAAGCACTTTTCACAGAAATAAAGTTAGATATAAACAATTGAAAAATCATTAATTACTTATGGCTAGGTCAACCTAATATAATAAAAATGACTATCTTACTTAAATCAATTTACTCATTCAGTATAATATAAATCAAACTAACAAAAAAACTGTTTTATAGAAATAGAAAAAATAACAACAAAATTCATTTGGAAGAACAAAGGGTAAAAAATTTCAAGGCAATAAATGGAAAAAAAAATATATGAAGGAAGGTGGCTTAGCAGTACCAGATCTTAAACTTTATTATAAAGCAGTAATAATAAAAATAACCTAGTGTTGCTAAGAAAGAGAAGGGTAAATCAGTGAAATAGAGTAGGAGTAAATGATCTCAGCAATCTAGCATTTGATAAATCCAAAGATTCCATCTTTGGGGATAAGTACTATCTGATAAAAACTGCTATGAAAATTAGAAAAGAGAATGGTGAAAATTAGGTTTAAATATCTCACATCCTATTCCTAGATAAGATCAAAGTGAATATATCATTTAGACATAAAAGTTGATATTACAAATAAATTAGGAGAACATAGAATAGTTTATTTGTCAAATCTATGCAGAAGGGAAGAATTTATGACCAAATAAGAGTGAGAGAGACCATTACGTGATAAAAATGAATAATTGTATTTATATTAAATTTAAATCTTTGTACAAACAAAACTGATGAATCTAAGATTAGAAAGGAAACAACAAATAGGAGGTGGTAGAATTTCATAACAAATTTCTCTGGTAAAGTTCTAGTTTCTCAAATATATAAAGAACTAAATTAAATTTATTTAAAAAAAGTCATTTCCAAAATGTTCAAAGGATATAAATAAGCAGTTTTCAGATGAAGAAATCAAAGCTATCAATAATCATATAAAAATGTTCTAGATTACTCTTGATTAGAGAAATGCAAATTAAAACAACTCTGAGGTATTACCTCACACCAATCAGATTAGTCAGTGTGACAGTAAAGGAAAATGATGAATGTAGGAGGGGATGTGGCTAAATTGAGATAATAATGCATTGCTAGTAGGGCTGTGAATTGATCCAATTGTTCTGGGGACAATTTGTAATTATGGCCAAAGGGCTATAAACCTTCATATCTTTTGATCCAGTGATATCACTACTGTGTCTGTATCACAAAGAGATTTTTTAAAAGTGGGAAAGGACCTGCTTGTACAAAAATGTTTATAGCCACTCATTTTGTGGTGGTAAAGAATGATAATTAAAGGAATGTCCATCAATTGATGAATGGCTCCAATTGTGGCACATGATGGTAATAGAATATAATTGTGATGTAAGGAATGATGAACAGGATGATTTCAGAAAAAGCTGGAAAAACCTACAATAACTGAAATAGAGTGAAATAAACGGAACCAAGAAGACAATATACACAGTATTAGCAATATCAAGGAATGATCAAATGTGATAGACTTAACTATTATCAGCAATACAATGATCCAGGACAATTCTGAGAGACTTATTAAAAAGAATGCTATCCAGGCTTCCGGATTAAGATGGCAGCAGAGTAAAAAGCAGTGCTTAACCTCTCCTAACTGAAACATACAGGACTCCTCAAGGGGACATAAAAACAAATCCAGAAGAATGGAGGGACCCCACAACAGGGCGCAGCATGGAAGGTACCTGGAATTGGGACATTTCCATGCTATAAAGGGGTGAAACAGCCTTCACTAAATCGTGGGCTGAGGAACCCCCCCCCCACTGTGTTAGTTAAAATCACCTGGGGTTCTATTTGGAAGGATTGAATCTCAATATAGTGTTTCACAAACTTCTGTGGACCTGTGGGGGTCCTTAAAACTACATTTCCCATGGTCCAACAGGTTTCCAGGGTTTCCTGTTTTGGATTACGTATTCAAGGTGAGGGACTGTTTTAAATAGGGTGAAGTGACTTGGAACTGCCTCTTTAGTTACCTGAGCATGCAGAGAAAGGAAAGGTAAATGGCTGAGGTGATGTTGGAATAGGTTTCTTACAGGCGCGTGGTCAGTTTATTTCTATCAGCATGGCTTTTATTAAAATACTATTCTCCCTTTTGATCTTGGTCCTCATCATTTTTAATCATAACACCACACACACACACCACCTACAACGCCAAAGCCAGCTCAAAAGAAATAGAGCAAGTTTGGGGCACCCATTGAGTCATTGGCAGCTCCAGGGCCTGTTCCTGAGAGCAGCAAGTCTTAGGACCCCAAAAGGCTAAAGAACGCACACGGATTTTGAGCGAGGAAACAGAGAGCAGGAACAGGCAGAGGCAGACACAGGAGTGAGCGAAGGCTCTGAAACCCTGAGTAGGGAACCAGTGCAGACGGGTATACGACTGTGGAAGCAGTGCCCTGAGACCTGTAAAGGAACCTCCAGCAGAGAATCAAACAAGGGGGTCCACCAAGGGGCTTGACCTTGAAAACAACCAGACCTGAGACCTCAGGAGCCAAAAGAGCGCAGGCAGACCCTGAGTGCGAGGATGAAGCTGAGAACTGGCTGGGCTAACAATGGCAACCCAGAATCAGGAAGGCCAAAAGAAAAAGATTAACAACAAGAAGAAATCTTTAGCACCCGACAACTTTTACACAGAGAAAATCCAGACAACCAAGCAAACAGAAGAGGAGAAAAAACAAGCAATCACATCTGGACCCTCCCAAAATAATGAAAACTGGTCACAAGCTCTTGAAGAGTTCAAATCTGAGATGACAAGAAAGTTGGAAAAGATTTGGCTAGAGAAATGGGAAATAGCTCAAAAAGAAATCAGGCAAGAAAATAACAGTTTAAAAGGCAGAATTTCACAATTAAAAAGTGAGGCAAGTTAACTGAAGACCAGAAATGACCAGATTGAAAAGGAAAACCAGTCCCTAAAGGCTAGAATTGAGCAATTAGAAGCTAATGATCTCTCAAGACAGCAAGAACAAATAAAACAAAGTCAAAAGACTGAAAAAATAGAAGGAAACATGAAATATCTCAATGAGAAAGTGCCAGACCAAGAAAACCAGTCTAGAAGAGACAATTTGAAAATCATTGATCTCCCTGAAAAAGCAGAAATTAATAGAAATTTGGACTCCATACTAAAAGAAATTATTCAGCAAAATTGCCCTGAAGTTCTACAACAAGAGGGCAATATAGACATTGAAAGGATCCATAGATCACCATCTACACCAGCCCAGAAAAGAAAACGCCCAGGAATATAATAGCCAAATTCAAGAGCATCCAAGTAAAAGAAAAAGAATGCTATCCACCTCCAGAGAAAGAACTGTTGCAATCAGAAAGCAGATGAAAGAAAACATATGATTTTTCAATTGTATATTTGGCTTAAGTTTTGGGGTTTTGGTTTTATAAGATTACTCACAAAAATGAACAATATGGAAATATTTTTGTATGATAATACAAATATAACAGAAATGGAATCACCTGTCAGCTCCAGAAGGGGGAAGGGAAAAGAAGGAAGGAGATAAGTTTGATCATGTAACTTAGGAAAATTTGTGTGGAAATTTGTTATTTCATGCATTTGGCAAAAAGATTGTATCAATTCAGAGCTCCACCAATATTGTATTAGTGTCCCAATTTCTCTAAGTTTCCTCCAAAATTTAACATTTCCCTTTTTTATTATATTAGTCTGACAGATCTAAAGTGGTACTTTAGGGTTGTTTTAATTTGCATTCTTTAATAGTCACTTGGATTATTTTTTTTTTATAAAATTAAAGCTAGTTTTCATTTCTTCATCTGAGAGCTGCCTATTCACATCCTTTAACCATTTACTAATTGGGGAATGCTTTGTGTTCATGCAAATTTGACTCAAGGGGCAGCTAGTGTCTCAGTGTATAGAGTTCCAGATCTTGGTTCAAATCTGGCCTCAGACACTTAGCTATTTAACCCCAGACAGATCACTTAACTCCAGTTATCTAGCTTTTATACTCTTCTGCCTTGCAACTGAAACCCATATGGGATTCTAAGACAGAAGGTAAGGGTTAAAAAATAAAGAAAGAAATAGATTTGACTCAACTATTCTCTCTACATTTGAGAAATGAATTTAAGAGAAAATGGATTTAAAATGTTTTCTAATTTGATGTTTCTTTTCTAGTTTTGGTTGCATAAGTTTTGTTTGTAAAATTTTTTTTAAATGTCATGTAATCAAAGTTAACTATTTTAAATTCCTTAATGTTTTCTACGTCTTGTTAGGAAATAAATTCTTCCCTCATACATCTATTTGATAGGAAAACTACTCTATGCTACTAATTTGTCCATCATCATGTATTCATTTTAACTTTACTTTGGTATATAATGTGAGGTGTAATCCACTGCTCTTCTTACCTTTCTTATTATTGTTGTAAATACCCCAAACCTTCAAGGTATCCAGGTTCACAACCTCTGTGCCATGTTAGTCCCTTACATGTACTCATCCCACATATCTTATTCAGTTACCAAAGTTTACCATTTCTTCCTTCATATCTCTTGGCTATGTGCCCTTCTTTCTACTCGTACCACTACAGCTCTGATTCAGACCCCCCTTCACCTAGATTCTGAATGACTGAAATAGGGCCTTCATATATTTCATTGCATCAATTCCATCTCCCCTCTAATTCATTCTCTATACAACTGCCTAAGTTTCTGTAAGTATAGGTTATATTACCCCTCTCCCCAAATCAGTAAGCTCCTCTTTGTTAAAGTCCCCATTACATCTAGCATCAAATATAAACTCTCTGATATTTAAATATATACTTTAGCCTGGTAGCCTATATCCAAATCTGCACACATGGTACTAAATCTGTCTCTTTCTTTTCATTAGTCACCTCTTGCTCCTTCTCAGGCACTACCGTGCTAGGAATGTTCTCCTTCTTCATCTCTGTCTTTTAGATTCATGGTTTTTTTTTCATGTGACAGCTGACACGTTACTTTATTAAGATGTCTTTCCTGGGTTCTCTAATTCCAAATGTTTTACCCTTGCTTAAAAATACTTCATGTATATCTATCATATTCTTAGTTATATACATGTTGCTCCTCCATTAGAATGTAAACTTACTGAGAGAAATTTTTTCTGAAATCCCCAGTGCAGAATAGTTACCTAACTGATTATTTTTGATTGATTCATTGGTTAAATGAGAAGATAATTCCTGACAATTGTGGCCTAGAAAAAAAAGAAATAATATACATATAACATTCTAAACTAGCCAATTATGGAGCGTGAAACTAGCTCTGGAATTTAATTTTCATCTTCTTCCTTTTATATTTTAGAGAGTATAGCAAGGTAGATGGGAAGCTATAAAGGAATTTCTTTTTCATTCACACTCATTAGCAATAGCAGCTTGTAGTAGAAGTAAATGATAGAATTCAGGTGTTGAATCAAGCCCAGTTGGTGAAAAAACTAAAGAGTACAATACCTGGAATTAGGATTCTTTCTTGAAAAATGGTAGGTCGCAAAGTTGAGACTCCTATAGGTCCCAGGTTCTGGTCTAAAAGATTGACACTCTTTGTGGTGGCAAAAAACTGGAAAATGAGGGTATGCCCTTCGATTGGGAAATGGCTGAACAAATTGTGGTATCTGCTGGTGATGGAATACTATTGTGCTCAAAGGAATAATAAATTGGAGGAATTCCATGTGAACTGGAAAGCCCTGCAGGAATTGAAAAGTGAAAGGAGCAGAACAAGAAGAACATTATACACAGAGACTGATACATTGTGGTAAAATTGAATGTAATGGACTTCTATACTAGCAGCAATGCAATGACCCAGGACAATTCCGAGGGATTTATGGTAAAGAATGCTACCCTCATTCAGAGGAAGAACTACAAGAGAGGAAACACGGAAGAAAAATGACTGCTTGAACACATGGGTTGATGTGGATGCAATTAGGATGTAGATTCTTAATGACCACCATAAGAACAATTATCAATAATATGGAAAGAGGTCTTGATCAATGACACAGGAAGAAACCAGTGGAAATGTGCGTCAGCTACTGGGGGGTGGGAGGATGGTGGGGGGAGAGACAGCAAGAACATGAATCATGTAACCATGGAAAATTTTTTTCTAAAAAGTAAAATAAATTTAAAAAATAAAAAAATAAAAGATCCCTGGTTTTATTTATTTACGGGCAAACCTTGGTACTATAAGAGGGTTGTTTAGGGAATGGGACCAGATGATTAGGATAAGGCCAGAATCAGAATATGAATTGTTTTGGGAAGGCCAACAGAGCCTAGTCCAGGCAGGGCCTGAATCTGAGATGACACACAGACCACTCAGTAACAGGGATGGATGATGTATTTATTATAAGAGGGAAAGGTTAGATGGAATTTTTGGAATATCCTGACACTAATATCAAATAGCTAAACCCCACCCCCAGATCTAAATGTCCCATCACCTGGAGTCTTCACTGAGTTTGAGCTATACCAATTCTTACCTAACTGTCTAAAGATCCCAGTCCCTAATCTAGATGAGCCTGCACTGAACCAACCCCCCCTTTAGATAGTAATAGAGTTAGTGGTCTGTGGCAAACTTAGCAGGGCCCAGGATAAGATCTTGGATCCAAAAGGAACCTAGACTTGATCTTACAGACAGATGTCAGATGGTTCAGTATCACACTAGGAAACTTAGTAGATCACAGCAAGGCAACAGGGCAGCAAGCAGGATGGGAAATCAGGGTAGAACAGGTCAGTTTCAGCCACCAAGGAAAAGCAGCCAGTCCCTCCAGGTCAAACCAGAGAAAAGACCCAGCTGAAACCTCAGTCCACTGTCTCACCCTTTACTCCCACGTTCTAGAATCTTTTCCCTGCTTCTGCATCTCCCTGCAGACTCACCTTACAAGGTCAAATCCTCTCTTCCTCATAACAGTACTTGATGATTTTGGAACTCATCAAATTTGGTATTTGACACATTTTGACAAGAAAGAATTGTCACAGTATTTAATATTTGCTTGTTCCTCAAACATGCCTCCTAGAATTTGCTAGCCTCAAGATCTCAGAAAGTGTATGCTTGTTCCAACCAAAACAAAGGATCACGTTTTACTTCAGAAACATAAAGAAGAGTTCAATAACGAGGAGCTGCAGGAACTTCGAAGGGAGCAATAACTAACTAGTGGCTGGGGAGTTTTTTTTTTTCAGGTGAGGAGGAAGAAAAAGAATTATGCCCCCACTTTATTAATCAAATAAATGTGGGCAAAATGGGTAGAAGTGAAAAACTGTTGAAAAATATCACCTTGATAAAGCTTTAACAAGCAGAATTATAAATTTTTTAAATGACCAAACCATTTCCCACTTAAGAGGAATTTCTAAAATGCAGACAAAAACAAACATAATTAAATAGGTTTCTTGTTAAGAAGTTTGCACCTGCTTAATCTCAAGCAAGGGTTCAGTAGTGATAAGGGACAGAAAAGAGAAAGAACTCAGAAATACAGTTGCCCTAATAGGATATTGTGCAAGGGCACTCTTTTTCTAGACAATAACATTTCTCCTTTCCACCATTCCCTGAGGTCATAAACTGCTCTCAATACAGGTAAAGTTAAACTAAATTTATTTTATTTAATATAATTATTGGTTTTTTTAATTTATGTCTACACATTATTGATGTTTATTTAGTAAAATACAACTCCATCAATTCATATAATGCCTTATCAAATCTGGGTTAATTCATATAATACCTTATCAAATCATTATCCTATGTAATTCTTTCCAAATTTTTAGAGTTTTTGACATGATTTCATTTTTTTTTTAGAAAAATTTTCCATGGTTTCATGATTCATGTTCTTTCTCTCCCTTTCCCCTCTCCCCCTTGTAGTTGACATGTATTTCCACTGGGTTTTACATGTGTCATTGATCAAGACCTATTTCCATATTATTAATAGTTGCACTGGGGTGGTTGTTTAGAATCTACATCCAAAATTATATCCACATTAACCCATGTATTCAAGCATTTGTTTTTCTTCTGTGTTTCTACATCCACAGTTCTTCCTCTGAATGTGAATTGCATTCTTTCTCATAAATCCCTCAGAGTTGTCCTGTATTATTGCATTACTGCTAATAGATAAAGCCATTACATTTGATTTTTACCACAGTGTATCATTCTCTATGTATAATGTTCTCATGTTCTCCTGATTCTGCTCCTTTCACTTTGCATCAGTTCCTGGAGGTTTTTCCAGTTCACATGGAATTCCTCCAATTCATTATTCCTTTTAGCACAATAGTATTCCATCACCAGCATATACCACAATTTGTTCAGCCATTCCCCAATTGAAGGGCATACCCTCATTTTCCAGTTTTTTTGCCACCACAAAGAGCACAGCTATAAATATTTTTGTACGTGTCTTTTTCCTTATGATCTTTGTGGGGTATAAACCCAGCAGTGGTATGGCTGGATCAAAGGGCAGACAATCTTTTATTGCCCTTTGGACATGGTTCCAAATTGCCATCCAGAATGGTTGGATCAGTTCACAACTCCACCAGCAATGCATTAATGTCCCAATTTTGCCACATCTCCTCCAATATTTATTACTTTCTTTTGCTGTCATGTTAGCCAATCTGCAAGGTATGAGGTGGTACCTCAGAGTTGTTTGGATTTGCATTTCTCTAATTATAAGAGATTTAGAACACTTTTTCATGTGTTTGTTGATAGTTTTGATTTCTTTAACCGAAAATTGTCATGTCCCTTGATCATTTATCAATTGTGGAATGGCTTGATTTTTTGTACAATTGATTTAGTTCCTTATATATTTGAGTAATTAGACCTTTGTCAGAATTTTGTTGTAAAAATTTTTCGCAATTTGTTGATTCCCTTCCAAATTTGGTTGCATTGGTTTTGTTTTGTACAAAGACTTTTTAATTTAATATAATCAAAATTATTTATTTTACATTTTGTAATTTTTTCCAAGTCTTGTTTGGTTTTAAAATCTTTCCTTACGCAGAGATCTGACAAGTATACTATTCTGTGTTCACCTAATTTACTTATAGTTTCCTTCTTTATATTAATGGTATTCACCCATTCTGAATTTATCTTGGTGTAGGATGTAAGATGTTGTTCTAAACCTAATCTCTCCCATACTGTTTCCAATTTTCCCAGCAGTTTTTGTCAAAAAAGTGTATTTTTGTCCCAAAAGTTGGGCACTTTGGGTTTATCGTAGACTATCTTGCTAACGTCACTTATCCCAAGTCTATTCCATTGGTCTTCCCTTCTGTCTCTTAGCCAGTACCATACTGTTTTAATGACCACTGCTTTAAAGTAGTTTATTATCTGGTATGTAGTATACAGAATTGGGGTCATATAGTTTTTTCTAGCTTTGGCTGAGTTCCAAAAGCGGTTAGGCTTTTGGAATCTTGAGGAGAAGGGGCAGTTGACTGGATCTTCCAGAGAGGGAGGTGGTCAATGAGCAAGCTGCTTTGATTATCTAGCTTTAATATTGAAATTTAGCCTAGCTTTGATATATTTACTTAAGAAATTATTATTTTAGATAAATCCTTTATATCTTCCTTTCCTAATACCACCCCTGCTTTCCCTCCCTTATCTTATGTGTCTGTGGAGTTAATAAGGAGAGTAATTAGAGAGGAGTTAAATCTGTGAAGAGTTACCTAATTGACAGCATTAGTTATAGTTAGTTAGTTATCATTTATTCCCTTTAGATAGAAATAGCATTTTGTAAAGCTGAGTTTAAAGGCAGGTCCTTACTCAGACTCCATCTTTTCTTCCCTTCCCCCACCTGAGGTTCCTGAGACAACTGATAGGGCTTTCCTTTGATCCACCTTCCTAACAAACATCCTTCAAACAAAATAAACCCTTTTGTGTTTCAATAGCCCTATTAGTGTAATTTGTCTGTTAGTTATCAAGTGGGAAGAAGAGGGAAAGAGACAACATACTCTGGGCTTAGGGGGAAGCTGGGGCATCCATCTTGAAGGAAGGTGTTACTTCAAAACAAGTCCCTTCCTGTGAAATTAACTAAAGCCTGTTTGTTAATTTCAGTCTAGTCTATTTCCCTCAGCTTGTATTTGAGTCTAAGTCCCAGTCTGTAAGCCTGCTGTGCTTGTCTGTTTAGTTTAATTTCTCTCTCCCTAAAATTCTCTGTTTCCCTTCTGTGTTATACTCCTGACTTCAGTCCTATTATACCCTGAATCTCCTTTAATCCCAGCCTACCTGTAACCGAGATTACCCACTTAGCAAGTCTCCAACATCCTCCTTTCAATTTCCCTTATCCCAAACACCTTTCCTCAAGTTACACACATAACAAGTACTTCTAAGCCACCTTCCTTCACATTTTTTTCATTATTTCCCTTGATATTCTTGATCTTTTTCTCTTCCAAATAAACTTTTTTATAGTTTTTTTTTCTTATTCAGTAAAGAAGTTTCTTGATAGTTTGATAGGTAAGGTAGTGAATAAAGAAATTAATTTGGGTAGGATAGCTCATCCTACCCATGAGAAATCAATGTTTTTCCATTTGTTTAGATCTAGTTGTAATTGCTTGGAAAGTGTTTTATAGTTATGTTCTTAAAATTGACCAGATTGAAAATAAGGGAAAGAAGGTGAAAGATGACCGACAAAGAAAATCAGACCAGAAGGAGAAGGATGGCCAAAAAGCCAGGGATGAAATTCAGTCTTTAAAAATTAGAATTCAACAACTAGAAGTAAATGACTTCACAAAGCAGCAAGAATCTATAAAACAAAATCAAAGGAATGAAAAACACCTCATTGGCAGAACCTCAGATATGAAAAACAGATTGACAATTTAAAGAGAGACAATTTAATAAGTATTGGTCTACCAGAAGATCATAACCCAAGGAAAAGCCTGGACATAATCCTACAGGAAATTATCCAAGAAAACTGCCCTGACATTCTCAAGCAAGAGGGAAAAGTGGAGATTGAAAGAATCCAAATTTGCTCATCACTTCTTATGGTTCATTAGTATCCCATCACAATCATACACCCAAATTTGTTTATCCATTCCCAAACTGATAGACATTCCCTTGATTTGTAGTTGTTTGCCACCACAAAGAGAGGTGCTGTAAATGTAATGAATAATATTTTCTTTCTCTCTGTTCTCCTTCGAAATGGACCCAACAACTTCTGGGTTAAGAATATACCCAGTTGTATAACTCTGTAAGTGTAAATCCAAATAGCTCTCCAAAATGGTTAAATCAGTTCATAGATCCACCAACAATTTATTAGTGTCCCTCCCCATTTTTCCACATCACCTTCTATATTTGTGATTTGTTCTTTTATAATATTAGCTAGTCTAATGGGTATGAGATATCTTAGCATTGTTTTTGGTGTCTATTTCTCTCATCAGTAGTGATATGGAAAATATTTTATATACCTATGAAGAGAAAGAAAAAAAAGAAAAAAGATATGAAGACAATTTTCAGATGAAGAAATCAAATATTTATATGGATTTCATTTCTTCATCTGAAAATTGTCTGTTCATACATATTGCCCATTTATAAATAATATTTTTAATTATAAACCTAGTAAGCACTACCACCACCAACAAAAATTAACTGAACAAATGCATTAAAAAATTATGTACAAAAACACAAACTCCACTTTGTCTGAAATTTGTTTAAAAACATGCAAATTATATATGTAGGCTAATATAAACATCCTCTGCTTTGAAGTTCTCTTTGGATTTGTATTACTTGAATATTTTTCTCTTTTTTTTGGCTGTTATTTTTTCTTAATGTAATCATGTTATATTATTCTTTTCATTTCATCTCTTCCTATATTTCCCTTGTACTCTTATATTTTCAATATTTCTCATTTCCAATAACATTATATAATCAATTATATTAAAATATCACAATCTATTCAACCATTTTCAATTCATTGCATGTGTGTTATATTCAGTTATTTTACCATAACAAGGCTTCCATGAATATTTCTATACATAAATAGCTTTTTACACTCTCAATAATTCCCTTAGCACCTCAGTTTAGTAATATGATCCCTAGATCAATTAGTATGAATAGTTTTAAAGCTTTTAAACTGTATTTCCATCTTGTTTTAAAAAAAAAAGTCACAGCTGCTCTAGAAATATAACATTAGGCCTGTTTCTATATGTTTCTATCAACATTTAATTTAATCTCTTTAGCCCATCTGGTTCTTAGTTACTTGGATCATATTTTGTTAGGCTGGTTCTTATGAATGTAAAAAGGAATTCTTTAATTTCTTTAATTTAATGAGGAACCACAGAGATGTATAGGGATTAACCAGTCCACAGTGACAGGAAATAGAAATCATAGAGACAGGAAGGAGGAACCATAGAGAGAGGAAGTGAGGTAGAAAAAGTTTATAAAAGAGGCCAGTGTGAGTTGGTTGGCCTGTCATTTGTGGACAGTTGGGGCTGACAATTGGGTGGTCAGTTGCTGACAATTAGAGCTGGCAATTAAGATATCAGTGTCTGAGAAATCAAAGATTTCATTCTCTGATTCCAGAGTCCTTACTCCCCTCTCTGACCTTCATAAATGTCCTTGGCCATTTCTCTGAGGTTCCTCTAATTGAGGGGGATTTCCACTCTGAGTATAGTGTGGATGAACCTCATTTCAGATATATTGTTGTAAATTATAATTTGCCTTATTTCAATTAGTATTTCTAAATGTGTTTCTGTTACCAGGACCACACTCTTTTCAAAACAAATATCTCTAGCTTTGTCATAGCCATTGGAACTTTTGTTCAAGTGCCACAACCCTTCAGGGATAGAAGATTACTTCCATAATATAATGAATGTTGAAGTAAGACTTTTTCAGAATATTTATGCTCTCTAAGCTATCCTTGTTCCACCAGAAGTAATGTTTGGATAATGTGTATGTTAAGGTTTAGATCTACTACTAATTTCCTATAGGTGTATGTTGGGGGTGGGTGGAGGGACTCTCTAGATATCTATCTTATTTAACTTATCTAAGATTCTTTTCATCTGCTTAATTTATTTCTTATTTATTTTTTGGTTTCATTTTTTTTAGTTCTGAGAGGGGAAAATTCAAGTCTACCACTACTATTATTCTGTGATCTATTTCCATTCATGCCTCATTTAGTTTTTCCTTTTAAAATCCAGGTGCTATAGCATTTGGTGCATGCAGACCCAATATTGATAATGATTCATTATCCATAGTATCCCCCACATAATATAGTTACCCTGTTCTTCCCTTCTAGTTATATCCATTTTAGCCCCATCTCTGTCAGAGATTATGACTGCTACCCCTGACTTCTCTTGATCAGTTGAGGCATAGTATATTCAACTCGAGTTCCTCACCTTCACTCTATGTTTGTGTCTTTTTTTCATTATGTTTCCTGTAGACAACACATTATCAAGTGCTGTATTTTTATTCTTTTTGCTATCCATTTTTTCCAGGTGGATATTCCTGCCATTACACTCCCTGTAATGTTTACTAGTTGTGCCTTTCCATGTACTCCATTCTTCCTTACTGTTTCCCTCATCAGATATCAAATTTCTTTTCACCAAATTCCTCCCCATTCACATTCCTTATTCCAAATCCTTCCTTTATTCCACAATCTTGCCCCCTTACCTCTTTATATGTATACAATTCTAAATATCCCTTTATTTTCTTCCTTTTCTTATCCTTTTGTCCTTTTTTCTCTTAACCTTCCTTCTCTTACTCCTCTAGTCCTCCAAGGAGACTCCCAATCCTTTTCTTATCTCTACACTCTTCTCTCCTGATTTAAGAAAAAAATTACCCTTCTAATTGTGTGTGTGTCATTCTCTCTTTATCCCAGGCCCAACGAGAGTTGTGTTCTTGTATTTCCAGTCCTTCATCCCCTCATTCCCTTCTCTGTTGCAGTTCTTCCACTCATTCTTCCTCCTTATGTGATATCCATTCCACCTCCTGGTTTATTCCACTATTCCATTTCAGATCATTCCATTACATTCCCTTTGATCTTGAAACTTCCATCTATAACTACAAATACTCAGAAAATCATGCCATTCCCAGGGATGAAAGAAGACATTTTCTCATATTAGGAAAAAAAATAATTTGACCTTTTGGATTGCTTATGATTAGGCTTCCATTGTCTTTGTTGGTTCAGATAGATCCGATTTTCTACTGAGCTCTCAGTTTTTCTCCAGGAATATTTGAAAATACTTTAATTCATTAAATATCCATTTTTCCTTTCATAATTATGCTCATCTTCCCTGGATTTGTTATTCATGGTTGTAAAACTCATTTTTTTAATCTGTCAAATACTGTGTCCCATGTCCTATATATTTTTAATATAATGGTTGTTAAATTTTGTGTTATTCTGACTTACTCTACAATTTTTATTTTTTTGTGTTACTTTTATTATTTTCTTCTTAATCTGGAAGCTATGGAATTTAGCAATAATGTGCCCATGCTTTTTCATCTTTGGGCATCATTGAGGTGGTGATTGGTGGATTGTTTCCATTTCTATTTTACCTTCTGATTCTAGAATTTCTGGGCAGAGTTTTCCTTGATGACTTTTTGGAGTATGAGGTCTAAATTCTTTTTTTTTTATCATGGTATTCCAAGATTCCTTTCCATTTACTCCATTCTTCCTTACTTTCTTGCAATGTCTCTGCTTGCTCTATTTTCCATGTCAGTTATCTATGTGTCTATGCTATTTAATGGGAACTATCCAATGATATCACCACCTAATGGCACTTTGGCCTTCACATAGGTTTACAGACTTTCTTCATGATTTATTATGATGCCAAAGTAAACAGACAAAAAAATGAACAATTCTTAAACCACTACTGGCTATTCAATGCCAAAAAACAAGTTTGATTGATTATTATTCTCTTGTGGAAGGAGGATTGTTTGAGAATTATGTAGGCATAGACTTGATTTATAGTTTCAAAAATCTCTCACAGAGGCTAATTATTGTGAAATTAATTCCTCTTACTTTAGTAGATCATTATTTAATAAGAACAGTTTAGATCATAGCTTGAATGGAGCTAAGTCAGCTATTCATATTTAACACAGATATAAGGCAAAAATTTCAATGATTAATTTTACCGAGGTCTCTTTTATATGTGTGGACATTAAGGAGAGTATTGTTTAGATTGCTGATGTAGGGACTATATACATCAGTGACAGTACTTTAGATAAATAAAGTTCAGAAACATTCAAATAGGCCTAGCATAAAATTTATATATGAAATAGACTGCATTAAACTAAATTTATGAGAATGGTATATCAAACAGATTATTTATCAGATATATTTAAATCTGTATGAATCACAAATTTGTATAGAAGCATAGTGGCTTGTTAATTAGTTAAATGATTACTATTAATAGATACTGTCATAATCATTCAAAAATATTTATTTTGATGTTTCAAAGAAACTATGATCTATTCACTAGAACACTCTATTCAGCTATGTAAGTCTTAACCCATCCACTCCTAATTCAGTGGGATTTTTTTCTTTGTCTCCCATAAATTCTATTCTACCTAATTGACCAGAGACTTTCCTTTAGCATTCTTGACATTTCAGGAATAGAAACGGAGCATATTGGCTGTCCCTTGCTTATCCTTCACTTTAGCTCTCTGATGATCCCACCTTCATTTTTAGTCATTTATCAATTATGACATCTTTTCTATGCTTCTCTTGTGTAATTCTTGGTGATGTGAAAGAACCTACTCATGTTGATATTTATTCTCCTCTACATTGTACTTTAAGCAACTATCAATTTTAATTCAGCAGATATTGTCATATTCCATGACTTAAAATCTTGAGGCATCATTTTAAGAATATTTGTGTTAAAAAGATAGGACTTTGTTTTAGGGAAAAGAATTGGGTCATTAAATGCACTGTGCTATATTCCAAAGGCAATCAAGCCTTCTTTACTTTTGTGGAATTCTGGACCTAGTTTATTGTCTATGGGATGTTTCTATTTATCTATTTTTATATATACAAATCCTTCACAATGATTTCTCCACCCAACCAATTAATATATTCATAAACTTTAAGAATTAATTTAATGAATTTGGTTTCCCATTTTTTCTAATGAGATTAAATTATTTTGAGATATGATCAATTAAGAAATTACACAATATTTTCAGGCTTTATGAAAAAAAGCATAGTATTAAACACAAACAGGAATATACAGAGGCCCTCAATATTTAAAGCAACTTCTTTTAAGATTTAGATGCTCTGTCGGATATCCTCCAATAGTAGGCCAAAAAATTGTGAAGCATGTATTTTTTTCTTTTTATAATTTTCTTAAAATGAAAAATAAGAGGACTATTAGATTAAAGAATACTTAGGAAACATTGGGTTTGCAACTTTTGTGTGGCATATATCAGGCATTGTCAAGATAAAATTTTATATATTTTGTACCACTTTTGCAAGAATCAAGAACAATAAAGACTATATATAACTAAAAATTTACATTTTAAGACTTTGTATTTCTGAAGCCAGAAATATATGACAACTTTCAGAATCACTGATAACTTTTATTTTAATTTTAGTGTATAGCTTTCCTATTTTTAGTTAAGTTCTTACACAGGAAGGAGATTTTGATATACCTACCTTGAGAGGCAAGTAAGTTTTAATTGTGGCTTAGAACTCTTTCATCTTAGAATATTATTAACTCTCTTGGTATATCAGAAATAACTTTGGGGAATTTTAATACATTTGTATTTAGCTATGTTAGTAGTTACTAACATAAAATTCTACATGTTTGGGGGCAGCTAGGTGGCTCAGTGGATTGAGTGTCATTCCTAGAGATGAGGAAGTCCTGGGTTCAAATCTACTCTCAGATACTTCTCGGTTGTAATATGACATGGGCAAGTCACTTAACCCCTATTGCCTAGCCCTTGCCCCTCTTCAACATCAAAATCTATACATAGTATTGATTCCAAGATGGAAGGTAAAAGGGTTTTGTGTGTGTGTATGTGTTTTTCATTTTTCGTGTTAGATTCTCTTGGTCCCAATGGATGAATGCAAAAATCCATGCTTGGAGAAGTAAAAAACTAGATAATTGCATAGCTAATAATTAAAAATGATTCTTTGTTATAAAATATACAATAGTGTCAATAAATATAATTATACTTATAGAAGGACATTGTGGATATTTATAGCAATGTATGGTTTATATTATAGTTGATTTTCACAAATATGTTCCTTAAAATGTTTTAAATTTGAGATGAAATGACGTTAGAAGAATTTTACAATAAAACCTATGAATTCAAAGAATGGGTATGTCATATTATTCTATACTATAATATTTAATGGTTATGCTTCTTAGCAGACAGTTTAGCTACTTGTGATAATTATGCAAAAATACATTTTATCTAAAGATTGGTTTTTAGTCACAAAATAAGTAAGCTACCCAGCCCTATAATGCATCTAGATAAGTAAAAAACTTTCTATTTAGATTCCTGAGGCTTAGCGCTAATTTAATAGTGTATTTTAAAAAAAGGATTTCCTCTCCTGAATTCCTGTCCACTCAAAGCAGAAGACATTAACAGAACACTAACCTTAAAGGCTTCTAAAAAGGCATATCTAGTTAAAATTTTTACAAAGCAAGTCCACCCTTGGAAAAAACTGCACAGAAATATGATGTAGAATGCAATCATATTATTACAAACTGACTTTATGGTTTCAGACCTCTTCCCAAAAGGGCATAATGGGTGGCTGTTCAGCAAAAGGCCTTTAAAGCAAATA
The DNA here is from genome assembly GCF_016433145.1 of Gracilinanus agilis. NCBI lineage: Eukaryota > Metazoa > Chordata > Mammalia > Didelphimorphia > Didelphidae > Gracilinanus > Gracilinanus agilis. The sequence goes on from NC_058130.1 coordinate 575,599,953, forward strand.
TGGCATTCACACAGGTGTTTTAACTTAGAACTTGAAAATATGTGGTTTTTAATGTACCTTTGTTGGGAAATGGTTAGGCTCAAAGAGCAAATACCAGAATTTTATTAAAGGATTATTGTGGTTTTCTTGAAGCATGCAAAGAAGAAGTAAGTTTGTATACTGATCTCCACAGTTCTCAGAATAATATATACCTGTCCTTGAAGGATAAAGCTGAGGACACCACCAAGTTAAAAGTGTTGGAAGAAAAAATTTAAAGTAATCCAAAAGGAAATCTAAAATAATCCTAGTACCTGACAAAATTAAAGAGACTGTTCTAAACATCATGTGAAAAATATTTTCCCAGTAAGAAATATTTGGATCATACATTCCATATAATGTATACACACATATATGGATACACACAAATTATTCAGTCTCTGGGCCTCTCTCAATAAAGTTATTTCTTTTTTGGCTTGGAGACTTTGTTTTATTTTTTGGTGGCTCAGGCAATACATTTTCATCGCAGGTGATAAGAAAAGATATAAATGGGAGTACATTTCAAAAAATAGGTGGGTAAGGTAAAGGGATAAGTGAGGGACTCTTGGGACAAAATAACAGGGGGATTTTTAAGAATCAAATTCATATCAAGAAATAGAAGAGCATGTTTTAGGGTATAAAGAAGAGATTTTTAGAAAGGCAAATAGAATAAGAACAAAAAGGTAAGGGGGATGGAACCAGGGAGGGACCTTAGAATGATGAGCTAATTTGAAGTTAGGAAGGCAAAGGGAGAGATAATGGAGGATTTCTAAGAATGGGTGCAAATTGCAGCAGTATTAGACTAAAGAAACTGGACATCTGAGGAGAAATATGGCAAAAAGAAAAGAAGAGAAAGACAAACAGTGAGGGAAAAGAGAATGGAGGGAAATATACAATTACTAATTATGACATTGAATGTGAATGGGATGAATTCACACATAAAATGAAAATAGATTATATACAGCATGGACCAAAACCCCAAACCCCGCAATATATTGTTTACGAGAAACTATAAAAATTATAGACATAGAATTAAAAAAAAAAGTGATGGAGCAGAATATACTATGCCTCAGCTCATACAAAGAAAGCAGGGCTGGCAAGCATGATCTCTGACAAAGTTAAAGCTAAAATAGATATTATCAAAAGACATAAAGAAGGGAATTATGTTGTTAAAAGGTATAGTAATAAAGTATTTATTATTCATAGTAAACCTATATGCACCAAATGTTATAACATCCAAATTTTTTAAGGAAAAATTAAAATTTACATATGGAAAGAGAAAACAAAAGAATAATAATGGAGGACTTTAATTTTCCCTCTCAGAACTAGATAAATATAACCAAAAAATAAACCAGAAAGAATTCAAGAAGATGAATAGATTCTATGTAAGTTAAACATGATTGGTATCTGGAGAAAACTAAATGGGAACAGAAAAGAATACACCTTCTCAGTGGTACATAACACATTTATAAAAACTGACCATATATTAGGGCAAAACAAACAAGCATTATAGTTAAATGTTAAGAAATAAACTAATAATATGAATTAGAGAATGGTGTTGATTTGAATGGTCTGATAAGGTGCAATGGAGAGGAAGAGAGTTCAATAAGTACCAAGAACAGTTAGGATTTAGTTAGGTGGGGAGCATTTCAGTGGAAGAAAGAGGGTTAAAGAGAATATCCAAGTAGGAAGATTTTGTGTAGTGATAATGGCTAGGTACCCATACCTTAATGAGTAGGGAGCTGTTGTTGTCAGAAAGAAATGGATAAATAAATACTAAAATAATGAAAGCAAGATTTTTTGTGGTAGTAAAGAGAATTTCCTAAAATTCATGTCAGCCCACATACTTCTACTTCAGTAAACCTCAGTGGCTCCCTACTCTCTGCAAGATCAAATCTGAAGTCTTCTTATCAGCATTTAACAGCTTTTTAAAAACTTGGTCCTTTTCTACCTTTGTAATCTTAGAGTTGACTCCCTTCCTTATATCCTTGTCCTGCCTAAATCAGTAGTTTATTTCCTGTTTCCTTACCTTTCACCAGCTGCTCTCTCTCCTCTCCACTGCCTTTTCATTTCCATGCTTTCATGGAAGATTCAGCTCATACTCCTCTGTCTGTAGGAGGCCTTTCCCAGTTCTCCCCTCCCCAATTGCTTCAACATATGTTGTATACATCTCATAAGGACCAAGATATTTACATGTTGTCTCTCATTAGAATGTGGGCTACTCCAGGGCATTGGCTGTTTCTTCCTTTCTTTATATCCCCAGTGTTTAGCATGGTGTTAACACAAAGTAAGCACAGATTAAATACTTGCTGACTAATGTATAGCATTTTTATAGCATTTTAAGGGCTGAAAAGTAATTTTATATATGCTGTGTAAATGGAATTAGCTTACCCTCATTCATCCTTTAGACTCTAGCCATCAGAAATAATGTCACCCCACCCAACTTAGAATTAAGTGGGGAGGGGAAGGTCTATTACCCACACGTGACAATAAGTAACAAATCAAAAACAAGGGACTGCCCTTTGGGCGGTCCAAAACAGTGTTGAGGCTGTCTTTTGTTCACTTGAAATTGGAGGTAGATGCAGGAAGTGACGAAAGATGCTGTCTTTTAAATATGATGGTAACTTCCTGTGGAGGAAGTTGGTGCTTTGAACTTGGTGTAGAAGGATCTCTGGCAAGACCTCACACTGCTTCCCTCTGAATTGTCATGTGGGTAAGTTAGGCTGACTCTCTTTCTCCTCCCTTGAAGTTTCTGGAGGTTCTATCCTCAGGGAGGCCTCTCTTGCCTCTCTAACTGTAAAAGGCCTTGTGGCTAGAAGCCCTGTTTAATTCACCTCTGTGACCCTCTGCTGGGTCTCTAAATTCTTACCTGGTCCAGGCCTCTAGTCCAGGCCAGAGTTTTTCTCTCTCTCAATTTCCCTACCTTCAACCTTCCTAATTGTAAATAAACTTCCATAAAAGGCATCCTGACTTGGGTCTATTTTAATTTGAAATTGAGTTAATCTGATTTCTGGAGACCATACCTTAAAAATCTAGTTTCCCCTCTTACAATGCTATCTCATTGAATCCTCATCACAACTTTCTGAAATAGGTGCTATTATTATTTCCATTTTGTAGATAAGGAAACTGAGGTTGAGAGAGATTAAGGGGCTTGTCCATCATTAAACAACTAGTAATTATTTGAGATAAGATTCAATCTCAGTATTCTGGTTTCAAATCTATTCTCCCCCCACTGCACCATCTAGCTGTCAACTAGAAACAAAATGAGTACTTATTACTTGGGAAAAGGTTGGAAAGATTATGCTATATTTTCATAATGAGTGTTATTATTCAATAACAGATTAAATGAAGCAAAATTTGCAATATTTCCAAGAACCAATGCAGAGTGAAATAAGCCATCTCAAAAGAACAATATATGCAACATATTTCATGTCTCATAAGCTGTAGGATTTGAAGTCTCTAGAAATTTTACCAGTTTCACTTGGCTAACCTTGGCTTTTGGTTGTAGTATTTGTTCCTCTTCTTCCACTTAAATGTCTAGTTCAAGTTTGTGTATAGTTCAGGCAAATGACTATCCATGACTCAATCACCCCTAACATGACACCCAGGACATAAAAAATAACATCTTGGTAAAGAGGTTATATCATTGTTAAAGACAAAGAACTCTGACAATGTCTGCACTGTTAACAAGGCCCTATCCTTGACAAGATATTAATCGTGTGCAGGGTATATAAAGCAAGCTATATACAAGAGAAATTAGAAAATAAGTTTTTCAGAGAGAAGACACTCTAATTAAGAGGGGATGGGAAGGCTTCTTATAGAAGTTGGGATTTTAGTTGGGACCTAAAGAAAGCCAGAGAAGTTTTTAGTCAGAGAAAGGAACCAGAATATTCCAGGCATGGGGGGTACATAGAAAAAAATGACTGGAGAAAAGAAATGGACTGTCTTGTTCATTGAATGGCCAGGATGTCATTGTCACTGGATTGAAGAGTGTGTGTCAAAAATTAAGGTGTGATAAGAGTGGAAAGATAGGAGGGGATACGTTATGAAAGGCTTTTAAGGCCAAACAGAATATTTTGTATTTGCTCTTGGAGGTAATAGGAAACCACTGGATTTTATTGAATAGGGACTGGACCTGATTTTTAGAAAAAATATTTTAGTGACTAAATAGAAGATGGATTGAGTAGAGGCAGGTAGACCCACAAGCAAGTCATAGCAATAACTCAGATATGAAGTCCTGCACTTGAGTGATAGTAGCATCAGAAGAGAAAAAGCAACATGAAAAGCATAAGGCAACTGTGAAAGAAAAATGGAATATTTGTGGAAGATATTTTTTCTTTTAAAGTAACTAAAATTGTATATGCTAAAGAACCTTGAAAAATAACAAGAAAAAATAGCTCCTCAAAGTATGTTCTTTGTACTGTAATTTAAATATACGGTCCTACTGGTTTTTAAAATCAGTAGAAATTAATTTAAAATATAATTTAGGAAATTGCATCTTTAAACACTCCATTTAGATAGACATTAATGAGTTGCCATGTAGCAACAGAATAATTGAGTTTAGTATAAGATTAATAACCACCATTTAATTTAGGGGCTATCACTAATGTGCATGAACCTACCATTTAACTTTGGCAAGTCACTTACCTATTCCTGATCTCAATTTCCTCATAGAAAATTAGGTGATATAGCTGTATGGGCTTCCCCTAGACTCCCCCAAATCCAAAAGGCATGCCTGGTCAAAAAGCCCAAAGAATTCCTTTCCCACTTGCATTCCTGCAGTGCTGAGGGAAGGTGACCCTGAGCAACAGAAGCCAATATGAAGAGAAGGGTTTCTAAGAGAGACACTCCCTCTGGCTTCTCCCAGCTTTTTGATAAACACAGATGGGCACCTTTCAATTTAGTTCTGTTTGTAGTTCAGACATAAACATCCCCTGAACTACACAGGTCACTCCCTCCTATATTCAGGGTATAGCATAACCCCCTTCACCCCATCTCTGGTCACATAGTAACACATCACCCACCATCACCCCATCTCTAAGTCCCATAGGCCCTGCTGTCAAGAGGGCAAAATAATCCTACTCCCCATTTCTTCAGAGAGGTAGTGTCTCCACCTGTACCTGCCTCCCAGTCATTCAACTCAATAATTCAACTTACATTCGACTTAATAAATCTCTCTATTTTAAGCTAATCATTGGAGCCTGTAATTCCTGATGAGAGTGCCCTTCCCAGCCCAAGTTTTATCTCTAGCTCTCCCACAGTATCTGGTACATTTTTTAAAATCTCTAAATCTATGATTCTAAGATTTCAGCTGTTAAATATTGTCTTGTTCTAATTTCCCAAACGATTTTTCAGTAGATCTATCCTCTTACTTGATCCCTTACTATTCTTCATCACATTGTCTTTGTAAAGCACATAATTATGTATATAATATATAATATATAATTATGTATATATAAGTATATACATATATGTATATTTGTTTCCCTAGCACATACTCAGCACCTTTTATATGCTAGATAGTAAATTCTGTTGAATTGGTATCAAAAATGAAATAAAAATGCTATACTTTTGATAGTCCTTTGCTTTGAAAAACTCCAGTTGGAAATGAACCCATTTCCTTGTGAAGTAGTTCATGACATTTCATGATAGTGTTAATTTTCATGAAGATTTTCCTTATGTCAAGAATAAATGTATCTTTTTCCAACCCTCTCTCACATTCTAACTTCTGGAGTCAAATAGAACAAATTGATACCTCCCCCCATTTTTTAAACTAGGACTATCTTTCAAGCCCTTGAAAAAAGATAGCACGTCCCTCTTTTCCCTTTTCTGCTGGCGTCTAAATACCTCTTTTTACTTCAACAAATCTTATATGGCAGTTTCAAATTTCATAGATGTGTTTTATGTCATCATTGATAAAGTAATTCAATAGAGTAGGACCAAACTCAGATTCCTAATATACACAACTATAAACTTTCTTCCCAGTTCAGTCAGTCCTGAAATATTTATTGAATTGTAACTATGTGCACGAATACAAAGAAAGTCTGTTCTCAAGGAGCTTACAGTCCAGTGAGTGAAGACAAAACATAAAAGAAGCTAAAAGAGAGTGGAATGGGGAAAAGTACATAACACAAAGGTATCCAAACTCTTGAATTCTCTCTTTAAATAAACGTCCTGTTAAAAGGGTACTTGATGAGATCTGATTACCAGACAGATTCAATCTTACAGCATAATGATATTTCCAAATTGTGGGTTTCCTGGGGAAAGAAGGAACGAAGTCCAAAGAAATGCAAAACTTTGTAGCTGCTGGAAAATAGGTCCATATGATGAAAAATTGACACAATAGGGAAGATGATATGTAAACTTTACTATGGGGTCCTATCATTCTATGAATTTGAATTCAGAAAACTCCATTAAGTAGTCCATATTTCTTCATCATATACACAAGTATATAATGAGATATGTTGTTAAATCAGTTTAAGACATTGAGACTACAATGTTATATAACATTCACCTCCTTTAAAGATTTAGGAATCTTGTCTATTAAGTAAATAAAGTTAACTTGACATGTTATTTTTGATGAAACCTTGCTGATTCTTGGTGAGTGCTCTTCCTTTTCTCAATATTTCAGAGCCTTCTTTTTGATAATATCTTCTTGATTTTCTCCATAAGGGAAATCAAGTTCACTGACCTACAGTTTGCTGATTCTATTCTCTTCCTTTTAAATAATTAAAAAGTGGGATAGAATTATGAACTCGTTAACAATAAAGACTGATTTCTTTTTATTTCCTTTCTATCTTCAGGCCCTAGAACAGTGCCTGGCACAGAATAAATGCTTAATAAATGATTTATGATTGACTTAGCTTACTTACTCTTCTATAAACTTGTGATATTAATCCTATTCTAAAAATATTTAAATATCTCTGTCAGTAATTTATTTATATTATCCACTACTTCTTTCAGAATCTGGGAACTCATCTGGACCAGGTGACAACCATTAAGGGCATCTAGATACTCTTGTTAATTGACAGATTTTCGTTGGTAACATCTCCCCATTAGCCATTTTTGTGATGTTCCTTCTATTTCTGAGATTATTCTTCGAGGTAGAGAAAACGAAAATAAAATTAAGAATTTTCCTCTTTTCTGTGAGGTGTATTATAACTAACTCCTCTATTGTTCCCTTTCTATTTTCTGTGCTAAAAGTAAACACAAGCAAAGCAAACACACTCAAAACAAGGGCTTTTTGTTGTCTTTAACTTTCTTCTTTAGCCTCAGGTTATTCTGAGATTTAGAATTGCCAGCTCTTTTCTTGGTTGGTGAATGAAGAGTGACTTAAATCAGAAGGAAAGTGTGTAAAAGCTTCAGAATCTTTGAAAGCAGCTACCCAGCTCTTTGTATGCATAGAACATAAGGATTTACATGAGTAAACAAATTTTTAATAAAATTTAATTTAATCATCATCCTTTAAACATATTCTATGCCAACTTCTACTAAGCACTTAGAATGCAACATAGCTAGCTAAATAAATAAATAAACAAATAAACAAATACATAAATAAATGGCAAAACAGATTAATATAAAGGACACAATTCCTCACTTCAAAAAACTTACTATTGGGTCAAAGAGGTGAGAAGTGGAAGCAAAATGTTCCAGGAGCAATGTGCAGCAGCCAGAGGAGGGGAATCTGGGCAATATGGTGGCCATCAAGAGGAAGTAGTGTGGAGAAGGAGGTCCTGAGATGAAACCAAAAGGGAAGGGGAAAGGTGCCAGAGCACCAACCAAACCACTTCCTCTGACCCCAGGGAAGGCAGAAGGGGAAGAGGAGTACCATATCCCTGGCCCCAGTCTCTAAGGGTAAATGGAAGAATAAGGAATTAGTTCTTATCTTCTCATCAAGGGGAATAAAATTCAGAACAAGACACTTAATGCAAGATTTAAGAGCATTGATATTTCATTCTAAAGCAGATAACAAAATGTACTGGAAGGACAAATTGTTTGTAATTAATGAGGTCTGTGAAATAACAAAAAAACTAATAAAGGTATCTATTTTGAAGCTAAGAAAAAATCAGGATCTCTATATATGGCTTTCAAATTAATCTCAAGGACCTTTGGCTAAATTCTTATTTCAGAACATGCATACTTTGGCAGAATTAAAGATGACTGGAAACTGTTTTAAGAAGTTCACTTCCTCTTCTGTCTTTTGAGCCTACTTTTTATGAATTCCCACATTATTCCTTGATTTAAAAAAAAACTCCTTATTCAGATTTTTTGTACTCCTCAATACCATCCCAAGAGGCAATAATTTGTTGACCTTGTGTTTACGTTCACCATTATGTACAATAACATCTGATTTTGTAACAATGAGATCATAGAGGAAGATGCAGCTCTTGTAGAAATTGGACCTCGTCTTGTCTTGAATCTCATAAAAATGTTCCAAGATAGCTTTGGAGGACCAACTTTATATGAAAATTGACATAATCAGTCACCAAAAGTGTATTGGGGTATAATGATAATGGCCACAGCTGCAAAATACAGGGAGAGACAACAAGTCCAAGATGTACAGAGGCTCAAGAACAAAGAAAATAAAACTATCATTCCAGAAGATCCTACTGATGATGTTTTTAAGACACCAGTTGAAGAAAAGTGAGTGGAAATACTCTTCATGAAACCAGAGCCCAAAGTCAGTTTGAAAATAAGAAAGAAAAAGATACACAAAAGACAAAGAAAAATGAGGCTGAAAGCTTTGAAGACTAAGAAAGCAGAGTGAATCTGGGGAAACAAATAATATTCCATTATTTTGTATTTATTTTTCATTCAATATGTAAATACTCTTTTGTTATCCAGGACTTTGGTACTATACATGCTTAGAGGAAAGGAAAGAGATATAAATCTAGTGCCTAAAGTGTTTGATGAAAGATCTTCTATGGTCATCTTATTTGTTTTCAATAAAATAAAATGCCACAAAAACCTTACTATCTAAAGGGGGAATCAGGAAGTACACTTGTATCAACTTGGAAAAAACAATGGAACCACTAAAAACACTTACAAAGAGCACATCTTTAATCATGATGGGGAGACACAGTTCACATAGCCACCATAGAGAGTCATACACACCACACAGAGCCAAATTCTGGGTCTCTAGGAAAAATGTCTCTGGGAAAATGTTCCATTAATGATAATGTCCATCATGGAAAATTCCAATGAGCCAAAAAACTCAGAGTCTTGTATAGACTTTGGGGAGTAAATGAAAAGAAGGAGGAAGGAAAATCCCAGCCTGGGGCTGGAATACAAGGGGGAGCCCTAGATACAATGGGAGAAACTTCTAAGACAAAAGGGTACTTAATATTTGATTATCTCTATCACTCCTATTCAGGATATTTATTGAATGCTTGATGGTTTATTGTTCAGTCTGGGACAAGAATCAGTAAGAAAGGTACTTGAAAGCAAGTTCCCAAGGTACAAAGGTAAATTTGGGGGTTCCATAAAACACTGTTGTTGCTTGACATATTCACAAATAATGTAATATGAGATATAATGTGATGGGCTCATGGGGACATATATTTAGACAAAAAGCTCTGGCAAAATTTTAGGAGTTAGAGATTACTTGTTAAGGAGATAATAATAAGGCTTTCTGGAGGTGAAGGCATGAAAATTGTGCCTTGTAGAAAGAATGATTTTGGTAAATAGATATGGAAAAAATATGTTCCATTAATAAGAGATGTCTTATAGAAATATACAGCAGAGAATGGTATAGGACAGTGATGGGGAACCTTTTTTTTTAAAACCCTTACCTTCCATCTTGGAGTTGTTATCAAGATTAAATACGGTAATCTGAGTGGGTCAACAAAGGCAATTTGGGTGTGAGGAAGGAAAAAGGAGATATTAAGTAATTATAAGGTGATTTTAGGAGGAATGAAGGTAAGGGAAGGTATATAGAAGATAAAGGAAATGGGGTATGTAGGAGAGGGCCGCTCAAACAGGTTTATTCCCAGAGGCTTGAGACAGAGAATACAGGGAGGAAACTAGAGCCAGTAAGAAATATTTAGGTTTTGGCTGGAGGGTTTCTCTTGTTAGTTTCTAAAGTCTCTTGAGGGAGGAGTTGAGAGGGCCCCTCCCTGCCAGTCAAACTGATGGCTGGAGGAAGTCTCAGGTAGGTACTTCCTGCCAAGATGGATGCCTCCAGTTCTCTCAAGAAATAAAAAGAAAATGATTCCTTCCCTCTTTAGCCCTTACCTCAATCTTTGATACAATGATTCACCAGAGGCTTTGAGTAGGTAAGAAGGGGATTTATTAATCTCAGGTTAGTCAGAGGGAAAGAAGTTCAGGATTCTCTAACTGCTTCTAGGGAGAGGGGGGATGTTGGGGGATGGGTCATGGAGAGGTTTAGTCTGAGAGTGCCTGCTCTCCCAGTTGGGAGATTTGACTGCCTTTTAAGTAAAGTCCCTATTAAATCACTAAAACTAGGGGTAACTTATCTGAGGATACTCTACTTGTCTATAGAAACTAAAACCCACAATATTCAATCACCAAGACCTTCCTTCCACCCAGGACCCATAGGAAATCCAGGGGAAGGGAAGGGAATGTAGATGGAGAGATCAGGGAGAGGTCCAGAGAAATGAGATAGGTTTAAATTTCCCCCAAGACAAATAAGCACAGACCAAGGCCAAAGAAATTAGGCAAGTCACTTGATCCCCATTGTCTAGCCCTTACCACTCTTCTGCCTTAGGACAAATATACAGTATTGATTCTAAGAGGGAAGGAAGGGTTTAGAATTTAAAAATACTAAATACTAAATAAAAGATTTATTCATGAAGATGCTTTTAAGAAGTATCTCAATAAATTTATCTGATTGTGTTTTTTCAGCAAACACTAAAAGTCTATAACTACTAACTCAACTATAACAAAAGACAATTTTCAGTAAATAATGTGATTCAGCTATTTGAATAGAAAGTGTAATCCAAAAGTAGACCACCACCTCTCTACTGTAGCAATTAAATCCAATGGACCCAAAACTTAGCATTCAGTCTGATAGCTTTAATATGTGCAGATTGATAATCTGATTTATATTACCTTTACTGGTTTCCAAATCAAAACATGTTCATTTTAAACTGTAATCATAAATATAGCTCAAAATTACATGGCAATTATGTTTTTATGAAACATTTTTCACAACTATTCTGTGCAGTCTATGATGCAAGTACCATCCCATACAGCCAACCATTATGAAGCTACCCAGCCACCCTGCTATCTGATTTCTCACTGTTTTCTTTTTTCCCATCTGGAATAGTTATCATCTAGACCAGATTTCCAGAGACCATTCAATCCACCACCTCCCAGAAGTTAATCTGCTCAGTTTTGGAATTCTGACCTGGGGCTAAATTGTACTTAATGGAAGAAATGTACATACAAAGTCACCTAACCATGCTTCTGAGCACATTTGGCCATCCACTGGAAAAGTAACACCTGCCCAGTAGTTTTGCCATCCTTTTTACCTCTTCTTTCCCTACTCACTTTCTGTTTCTCTTGCTCTAGAAAACAAAGTAATCAAATCAATACTACCATTTCTACTGGAAAGGCCATGACATTTTGATTTCCCTGTGACATCACCAACAGTCTTTGTGCCTAGCTAAAACAAACCCCTTTCCCAGATGACAAGTCCCTTATATGTCTTGAATCTCTATTAGAATACAAAGACCCTGAAGGATCTAAATTGGGTATTTATAATACTACAGTAAAAAGCCTGGGATTAAATCTTCTGAGTATATTAGCTATCATATTATAAAACATATAAAATCAATGGGCCTACAGACACACTCAGTTTGTTCTGAGACCCTCAGGAGCAGTATCAGTATGCAAAAAGAAGCTTACATCAATAATGATTATATCAAAATCAACTCCATAAGAAGCGGCAAAAGAGAACTGTAAGAAACTCAAAAGTAACTGAAACTTGTCCTGTCCTGTTTTCCTGTGATTGTAGTTGATCCACTCCTGGTTTCTTATGGGTTTCTTCAGGGTTCTTATACTTGTGTTTAATTTCTTTGAGTTCTTGTAGTTGTTGACAGATTTCACAAAGATAAAAAGGTGGAATAAAGGAATAACAGCCACTCTAATATACATTCTTATGCTTAGCTGATTAACTTGATTATCTACTTATATGATTATATATCACCTTACCAGTAATCCTAAATACTAAAGTTGACAATTCATTTAGTGAATCTATTGATAGTTGGGGCTATCTCTTACTACAGAATGAAATCAATCAATTATTGTTCCATTCTAATAATTATACTTATAATTCAATAACAATTTATATTCAATAATTAAACTAATCAACACATCTACACAGTGCTTGTCTCTCTACAGATATTATAAATGCCTGTTAATTCATTATCCACATTTTACTAATAATTATTTTAATGTTAATTAAAATAATAATGTAATGAATTAAGCTTTAATTCATTAAAATAACAATTTAATAATAACTTTCATTAATCAAGTAAAATTATAATTTTAACAATACTAATTAAAAGAATAGACTAATAAGATTTTAATGGTGCTTCAAACAAAACTACTTCATTTGATACTCACAATAGTACTATAGCATAGGTATTATTCTTAGCCTCATTTTACAGATGAGTAAATTGAAGCTTAAGAAAAACTAAACTTACAAAGGTTGTTAATTGCCATAAGTCATAAATTAATAAGTATTGAATCAAAACTCAAGCCTAGCCTTTTAGGTACTTTCTTCTGTGCCATATGTCCTATAGGCCAGGGTTTTCTGAACTAGTGCTCTACCATATTTAACTTGGAATTTTAGAAGGAAATTTATTTATTACCAGCAGCATTTCTATTATTAGCATTAAAATGAAGCTATGGCCCTATCAGCATTGCCACTACCAAGACCAACAGCTAACCAACCTACACCAAAACCAGCCCATTTCAGGCAAAGATATCCTAAAAGGATGTTAAAGAAGAACATGAACGAGAAGAACAAGAACACTCCTCATTTAGTCAAAAAAGAAAAAAAAAAAAGAATTAGCCCCCCAGGAGCCTACTCTTAAAGATAAAATGAATATGAATGTACCTCAGTCAACTGGCATCACCTCCATGCTAAATCTGGCACCATTGCCCAAAGAGATACTTAGCAACTACTTCTCTAGATGCTATAGCCCCAGTTTCCTCAGCTTTCACTACTACTACAGAAAGTTCTGACCACTAAAATCTTTGCTGGTGTTGGCAAAGGTCAAGGTCAGAAATAGATGCAATTATATCCATAAAAATCATATAAACATGTTTGTATTTTTGTCATATCTCCCTTTTATAGTCCAGCTAAACTGAAATACTAACCTTTAGAACTATGACCAGTTATCATTTATGTCCTCCAGACCCCGCTTCTCTCTCTGTTAACAGCTGCACCACACCTCTGTCATCCTGTATGGATTGTCTCCTTCTATTAACATGTGTTCCTTGAAAGCAAATATTGTCCCACTGGGCTTTCACATGATAAGCATTGAACAAATATTCATTTGTTCATTCATTTTTTCCCACAAAAAACCTAAATTCTAAATCAGATTCACTCTAAAGATCTGTAAATCTATCATTCTTCTCCTGGATCACTGCCTTGTGGTGGTGAAAGGGCTTTTATACTTCATTGAAACTATGAGTTATGCAGTACATGGTTACCTAAGACAGACAGGATTATGGAAATTAAAAGATGTTTGTTCCTTGGAAAGAAAGCTTTAGCAAATTGGGACAAAATACAAAAAAGCAGAGACATCACCTTCCTGATAAAGGTCTATATAATCAAAGCTATGCTTTTTTTTTCCTAGTAGAAATGTATGGCTATGAGTGTTGGGGCTATAAGGAAAGCTGAGCACCACAGAATCAATGCCTTTGAATGGTGGAGCTGGAGAAGTCTTTTGAGTGCCCACTGGACAACAAGGAGATCATATCAGTCAGTACTTAAATTAATTCAGACTATTCACTATGTAAAGATGGGATTAACTCTCTCTTGACTTTTTTTTTTTTTTACATTTTAGTCACTAGGAATGTATATACCTCCACTGTATATTATAGTGGGTGACGAAGGTAAGGATGTAGTTATTACACAAATCAAAACCAACTGTCTGCTCCCTGGGCAGTCCAAAGCAAAGCTACAGTGATAATTGGTCCATGTTAAGTGGAAGGAAGGCACAGAAAGTGACAAAAAGAAATGTCTTTAAAAATGGTGATAACTTCCCATGACCAGCTTTTTCTCCTTCGAACCTGGCTTTGAAGAGATCCAGCTTGGGACCTGAGATTGCTCTTGGATCTTCCCTTAGGACTACCACGTGGGTGAGTGAAAAGGCTGACTCTTTTTCCTGGCTTTTCTGGAGGTACTAGCCTCTGAAAAGGCCCCTCTTCTTGGAGGAGGCCTCATGGCTAGAACCCTTGTTTAATTTACCTCTGGATCCCCCTTTTGCTTGGACATCTGAAGCCCTGCCTGGTTAGAACCTGGCTGAAGTAATTATCTACTCTCTCTCTCTCTCATTTCCCTTACTTTTACTCTTTCTCGTTTTGTTAATAAACTACCATAAAAATCATTCTAACTTGAGTAATATATTTTTGCAGACCACATTTTTATATATTTAGTCCAACCATTTAATTTTAACCCTTACAACTGGAAGGTCAAATACTAAAATTGAAACTTAAATACTTTGGCCATATAGTGAGAAGACAGGGCTCATTATAAAAACTCTGGAGTTGAGAAAGATTAAAGGCAAAAAGAAAATGGGATAATAGAGAATGAGATAGTATGATGGGAACAACAAATGTGAACTTAGGCAAACTTTGAAAGACAGTAGAGGAAAGAAGGGCCTGATTTGCTATGGTCCATGGGGTCATGAAGAGTCAGACGCAAGTGAACAACAGTCCTATTGAGTACCGCCTTCAGTAATCTAGTTTGCCACACTCCTACAGCTTTAGCATTTTGCCTTTGAGTGGCTATTGAGAATAGCAAGGGCAACAAAATCACCTGTTGGCCCTAGTCTTGAGCCTCTTAGTTGTGCTATTCCTCACATAACAGACCTGTACTTGTAGTCCATCACAGAGCTAATATTCAGAGTTTTTCAAACCTAACAGCAGCTGAGATTGCCCTTCTAAGCGTGTGTGTCATTCAAAAATCTGGCATCCCCTGCATTCCACTATAAAAATGAGAACTTGAACAGAGAATTAAATTGTTTGAGGCAGCTAGCTAGCTCAGTGAAGAGAGCCAGACATACAGATAGGATGTCCTGGATTCAAATCTGACCTCAGACACTTCTTAGTGTATGACCTTGGGCAAGTCACTTAACCCCAATTGTCTAGCCCTTGCCATTGTTCTGCCTTAAAACCAATACTTACTATTGATTCTAAGACAGAAAGTAGGTTTTTTTAAATTATGTATCAAAAATTATTTCTGTGTGATTTTCAATGTTATACAAATAAGTTTCATTCCCCCTATTTTTCTGTAAAGTTTTCCTGACCATTCCCATTTATCAAGGAATTAACTCATACCCTTTAGACCCTGAATTTATGGTTTCCAACAATATATTTCAAACTTAAAAATTGGTCCATGGCCAATTGAGTTTTGGAAACATTGTCCTGCAATTATGATGTGCTTTGAGTATGGTAGTCAGATCATTATACAAGAATTCTTCCAAATGGCATCCTGTGCAGTTCTGAATTATTCATGTGATTTCAAAGTCTAAGCTGTTATACTATATCTGTTGCTAAATACTTACTAACAGAATGTTAGGTGATATGAAGGAAGATGCACCAAAAAATCTTTTCTAATCACTGTTCATCAAGTAAAGGTCTGAGGGAGGCTGTATGATACAAATGTAAGTGTCCTTAACCCTTTGTGTATCATGGATTCCTGTAGTAGGTCAGTGAATTTTCAGAAGGTCTTTAAATAAATAAAAGCTAAATTTCAGTTAGAGATCAGTGAAAACAAATGTGATATACACATATACCTATACATATTATGTATATATGTATATTTCATATACATATATTTTTCACCCATCCTATTAAAAGTTTACATATTTCCTAAAATCTATTCTTATACCCTTTGGCAGCCCATGGTCTCCAAATTAAGAACTCATGATATTGTAGCTAAATGAGCCCTGAACTAATAGTTAATGCAATTGGGCTGTAGTTTTGGCAGTGACTCTTATAAAATTATGTGACTTTGAAAAGTGATTGGCTAGGAAGCAAATTTCTAGACCTTGAAATTTCTCTTAATAAATGAGGAGTTAGATTAGATGTCCTCTGAGTTTTCTAATACTCTGTTTCTAATAATGTCATTTTATACAGCACTTTTAGATTTGTAAAATGCTTTATAAATATCATTTCATTTTATGTTCACAACAACCAACCCTCGAAGATTGGTGCTATTATTGTCCCCATTTTTCAGAAGAGGAAAATTAGGCAAGCAACAGTTAAATGACTTGCCCAAAGCTATCTGAGACACAATAGGACTCAAGTTTTCCTGACTCCAGGCCCAACATTCTATCTACTATAACCACTAAATTCTCTCTAATTTCTATGGAATTACATATGAATTTTTTTATTTTAAAAACGCTTTTTCACAAATTTTTATCTTTTATGTAATAAAATAGAATATTTTCACAAATAAAATTATTAGGCTAATTGGACACTTCAAGGATCTGAAAATCCATTAGTGTGGACACTTCTTAGATAGACACAGGTTACAACCACCCTCTTGGTAAACAGTTGTGACATCTTCCAAATATCCCTCAGCCAATTAGTGTGACATACTAAAAAGTGATCAACTTGGAGTCAGGATAACTTTGGTTCCAAAATCCTATCTGTAATTTGTACTGACTGTGTGATCAGTGCCAGATCTTTTAACTTTTCTAATTCTCAGGTAGCTCTCTGAAACTAGGTGGTTGAGTGGCCCTGCTTGAGGCAAAGGAACCTAATTTTAATTTCAGCTCTGCTGCTTTATCCTGAATTACATGGGGCTAATTGTTAAACCTCATTTTCCTCATCTGGAAAAAGAATTGGATCTCCCGAGAGCTCTCTTCCAACTCTAATTTGGTGATCCTCAAATTGATGCGATTGGAAGTTAAGCATGGATTGTGAACTGCATCAGTGGAGTTAAGTTAACACACATGTGAAATTACAAGTCTTCAAATAATAACCCTTGGTAGTCATATAGCATTATTTGAAACAATAAGATAACATTTTCTATAAAGGCTCTAAATAACCTCAGAAAAATTTCTTAGTGGGGAAAACAATTTAGATTTTTCAGTGCCCTTTCAAGTCCTTATGAGAGTTACTCTAGAAGGCAGAAGCTAACCTGAAATTTATTTGATGCCTACTACCAAAATCTTTAGATGTGATAGATCATTTAATCACTGCAGGAGCACTTTAGTCTCCATTTTTGGTAAAAGTACAAAATGTGAAAAGGATAAAATTCAAAAAGTATTGACCTCAGTTAATTTATTATTGACATTAAGTGGACATTTCTAAAAGATGCATAAAATGCTTCCACTGTAAATATTTTCTGTGGAATTATATTTATAATTACATGACATCAGAATCATGAATTGATTTTAAAATCCAGTTTAATTACTAAGCATCCAACTATAATTCAAATCCCTCCTCCCCTCAAGGGTGAATCCCCTCAAAAACTGCTCCAGTTTCAGTGAACAAAACCATATACCTCCAAGTCTGTATCATCATATCAGTCTCTATCTCCTCCAATAATTGTCTTTCATGACAAACTACCCCCAGAAAAAAAAGGAACTGGAATTTTAAAATCATGAAAAATCTGGTTTGTTGATAATAACAACCTCTCACTGAGGCACTTCTAGCCTTGGCGCATGTGACTTTCTCATTGGACCTAGAGGTGGTGGGTTGATGTCAGGAGCTGCAGGACCTCACAATTATGCTTTCTGTTTTTTCAACATTATGAGATGTGGTTTAGCTCAAATACTCATGGGAAAGGCTGAGAAAATTTGGAACAGTACCTCTGAGAGATAATTTCAGCACCAAAAGTAAGAAGTCTATGAGACACCAGCATGATCAGAGGGGAACAAGTAAATTTTACCCCTAAAATAAGTGCCATGCCAGCAAGAAGTATGAAACTTTTTTCTTCCCTCCTTTTTTCCTCTCTCCTTTTGTGTATACATACATATATACATATGTATAATTTTAAGTAAATATTTTAATTAATTTGTTCTCACTACTCCCCCATTTTTTCCTCTAAAATGTTATGTTATATAATGTGTTCTTGGTCTGTTCATTTCACCTTGCGTCAGTTTATAAGGTTCTTCCCAGTTTCCTCAGAAATTATGAATTTCACAATTCTTTATGGCACAATACTATATCATTATATTCATATACCACAATTTGTTTAGACATTTCCCAAAAGGATACCCACACAGGCTAAGACTTGGTATACTAACTAGTTGCTAAGTTTACCTTTTTTCTATGTTATTGAAAGTCTCTAATGTAATAAGTGTTAAAATCATTATCTGGGACAAGATGGATGCCACTTTGAATGACAAGACTGGCAGTTGAGAATCTTAGAATGTTCCCAGGCGCTGTGAGCCAGGGCAAAAAGCAGTTGGCCCCAGCCCTATAAATACCCCCAAGGGACAAGACAAGCTGGCTTAGATTGGAGCAGGGACTTGGGAAGGTGGGAAGTGAAGAGTGAAAGGGTAGGCCTGAAACCTGTGATCTGTTATTCTACTGAGAGAGCTAGTGATCAATCAACATTATTGATATTAGAGCTGTGAGAGTTTACTGATTCATCTATCAACATCATCAAATAGCCTTCCCTAATCTCTGGCTTGGCTGTGGCCAAGTCAGATCAGAATTAGTGAGAGGGTGAAGAACCTCCAGTTTCTACAAGCCTAGCCATCTCCAGACCTTGATCAACAACTTAGTTTAATAGCCAATCAATTAGCAATAGGGTTCCTGAATCCTCAATCCTAATACCTTGTTTCCTTACCCCATCAATAGATTCAATATAGTATTTACCAACAAGTACCTTTCCTGAGTGGTTATTATACCAAAGCCCTTGGGAAGGGGAGATCAATACTCAGTCAGATTACAATGTTTCCAATAGCAAATCAATAGCCCTTACCAACAACTAATCCAACCTCAGGTTGGAGCCTAGAGAGGTTAACTATCCACAAAGCTTCTCAGGGGTTCCCAGCCTGGGCAAACTGTTAGAAGGGAAGAACTGACAAGCTTACTCAACTAAGCTTGTCAGGGAGGAGAGGCATAGACTTTACCAACAACAACTGTGAGAGAAGAGTGTGCTTTCTCCCTCACCAACTACAGCCAACTCAGTCCTGGGCATATAATCCCTCCTCCATATATATCATCTCTGAGATCTATATATACCATCAGTTCTCAAAAGATCCAAAACGATCACAAAATCAAGAGATATAGATGCATCTTCCTTTCTCTTTTCTTTTTAACATAAGAGGACCTTCTTTATTCACATCAGAGAATTTCTCTTCTATCCTACCCACTTCTATTTATGCCTCTCAGGTATCTCAGAATGAGAGTTACAGTGAAGGAGACCTGCTACCAAAGACATATTACATTGACAGTCTTGTTTTATGAAACCCCATATTTATTCTTGTCAAAGAGGAACTTCCCTTCAAGAAACTCCAAAACAGACCTTTGTCCCAGGTTGAACAATAGACCATCAGGAACCCACTGAGCACCTTGGATAGGAGTGGTTGATATAGTTAACTCTCAAGTCCCTTTTCCAATTTTTTTCTTTATTTCTCTTATTGTATTTAGGCCTTTAACAGATACCTTAGCTTCAGGCTGCCGCCTTTTCCCCATAACCCTATATAACCAATCAGGTATTTCTCTAATTATATTCTGTTAAGTATAAATAGATCCTCAAATTCTTTAGTTCTATGGAAATTTCCATTCTTGGTGTTTTGTTTGTTTGTTTTTACAGAGAGACTTTTTTTCCAGAGTCTTAGAGCTTGGTTCTGTATGGCGCGCACGGCACATGTGTGTGTGTGTGTGTGTGTGTGTGTGTGTGTGTGTGTGTGTATCACTCTTTCTGGTGACCGTAAGATTACTGTCTCCCTTGTTATGAATAAAAAGAGTTTTCTTTTGCAACTGCTTTGGTAGTTCTGTTTTTCCAGGATGACATCTTCTTACTTCGATTAAACAGGCCCAAGACAGAATTCATACTCTTTCCCTGTAAACTTTCCCCCACTGCTTCCTTTCCTATTAATGTAGAGGGAGTACCTCAGACTCCCAGTCTAGGACTGAGATGGTGAATCTATGGCATATGTGTCAAAGAGGGCACACAGAGTGCTCTCTGTGGGCACACATGCCATTGCCAGCAAAGTTTGTTACTAGTGTATTAATTAGAATTTTGTACCTTGGATTTCATCCCCCAAAAGTCCTTCAGTATTTCCCAGAATTCCTTTTAATCTCGCCACCATGTTGCATGGTCATGTTTTGTATATAGCTGGCTATGGGGAACTCTGCCTCTCTCTTCTCTTGTGACCAGGCTCAGTTAACTAGCTTTTTTTTTTTACTTTAATTATTATGAATAAGCTTTATTAAATATAATACTTGGAGTATTTTTTGTAATGCAGGGTTGCAGCAGAAGCTTTTTGCTTTTACAAATGAACTGTAGCAGCTCTGGCAGTTAGAAGTTTTAGAATGTTCACAGAAAAACAGTTGGAGCCTGAGACTATAAATAGTGTTAAAGTTCCTACTGAGGGGCTTTTGCCTGTTGGCTTTGGGGCTTTTGACTTTTGCCTTGGCTTGTGCCTTTTGTCTTTGGGGCATTTGGATCTAGCCTGATTTCTCTGGACCTCTCCCTGACCTCTCCATTTACATCCTGATATTTCCCCTGAATTTCCTCATTGGCCCTGGGAGGAAGGGTGGTTGGGTGGATGGACATCATGGGTTTAGTTTCTGTAGGCAAGAAGGACATCCTAAATCAAGTCACCCCCTTATTTAGTGATCTGATAAATGCCTTTATTTTAGGGCAGTAAAACCTTCCCAACTGGGAGAGCCTGCCTCTCTCAGTCTGACCCTATCTCCTGTGAACCCTCCCCCAGCACCAGCTTTCTCCCTAGCAGCAGTTAAAAAAACCCTTAAAACCCTCTTTCCCTCAGCCTATCCCTGGCATCAATAAATCCCCTTTGTTATCTACACAAAAGCCTCTGGTGAATCTACTGAATACTAAGGCAAAGCCTTAAGAGGGAAGAAATTACTTTCCTTTTTATTTCTTGAGGGCAACCTAGGCATCCATCTTGGACAGGAAGTACCCAGCCAGGACTTCCTGCAGACATTCAGTTTCACTGGCAGGGAGGAGCCTTCTTGACTCCTTCCTCAAAGGACTTTAGAAATTAATAAAAGAAACCCTTTCCCTGCCTGAAGGATCCAGCCTATTTCCTCCCAGTACCCTCTGTCTCTAGCCTTCGTGATTAGCCTGTTTGAGCAGCCCTTCCTATATACTCCCATTCATTCCCTTACCCTCCTATATACCACCTGCTTCATTCCCTTACCTCAGCTATGCCCCTCATTCCTTCTCCTATCACCATTATCCCTCCTCTTATCAACATTTTGCCTCTTATTCCATAACATTTTGAATATTAATTTTTTAATCTACACTAGCAACTAGTAGTTACTAGTAGAGGATTACAGGTGGAGCTGCTCCCTGCCTCTTCTCTTCTATGCCTAATGACATTTTTTACATCACCCTCCCCTCTGCCCAGAAGCCCAATGGGAGCACACAGTGGGACGGCTCACTGGTCACAGACCTGGAAAGGAACAGAGCAATCTGGCCACTCCCCTCTCCCTTACTACCTGTGCTGAGGACATTCCTCACTTTACCTGCCCTTCTGTCCAGCAGTCCAATGGGAGTGATTTCTCTCTCCCCTGGGTGGGGTAAGGGAGGGGCAGGGCACATGTGGCACTTGGTCTGGGGTAGGGTAGGACACTGCATGCAGTCTCTTGTGGGCAGGGGTGGAGCATGGCATGTAGTTTCTAAAAGGTTCACCATCACTGGTCTAGGAGTAATCCTCCACTTCTCTAATTCTTTTCACTCCCATATACAATGTGTTTCAAGGCTGGAATTTCTGTAGACACTTGGCTGCTAAATTGATTTGCCTAAAGTGACCATCTGACTATGTTACCTCCTTATTCAATAAACTCCAGTTACTACCTATCAGCTTCAGAAGCAAAAAGATCTATCCTCTCATTTGAAGTCTTTTATAACTCTGACCTCTTAAACCGTTCCAATCTTATTACACCTTACTCCTCTCCTGCAATGTACTCTTCAATTTGGTGACACCAATCTCCTGTATTAGGTACAAAAAGAATATTCCATCTTAAGATTTTTCTCTGGCCTGGAATGATGCTGTTTCAAAGCATGCTTGAAACTCTGAAACAACAGTTTGAGTTGATAGGGTGAAAAATTGCAGTTTGGATCTGCTTAATTCTTTTCCTGGGAGTTTTTATTTTCATAGGAGATTTCGCACTTTATTTACTTCTCAAGAATACTGAAATATTTTGACAAGCTTTTGAAAATCTTAAATACTCTCAACATGCAGAATGGAGATTCTTCTCAGTGCAGAATTCTCCCTCACTATAACAAAATTCAAAGGTCTGACAAATGAAATGCAAATGGATGATAAATACAGGGGAGGGGAATGAATCTTAAAGCTATATGGGGGTTCATTGTTTGCTAACTATTTTGAGTTTTATCTCCCCTCCCTAATAGAGAACTTGTCTATTCGGATTGGTAAAAAGAATTTTGAGTGTATTGCTTGTACCCTGTCATTTGCTTATATTATTGTATAGTGTTGCTTGCTTTAAGGTTTAAATTTTTTTAAGTTTATCTGCACCGTTTCCCTATGTCTTGTACTGAACAAAATTTCATTGTGAAAGCCCATGAACATCTTACACAATTTTTTTTAAGTTGTAAAAAGCCCATAAGTGTTATGTATCCTGAATTTGTCATCTCAACTATCAAGGTCACAAGTTGCTTATACAACCTTTGGAGAATTTAATGAGCTATATATCTCAATTGTTTTTCAAGGGACCATTTAGTAGCAGAAGTGATTATTATATATCCCCACCTCCACATTTATAAAAATGAAATTGATGAGATATATAACAGTCTCATATAAGAGGAGCTGGGAAGGTGTTCCTAGGGCATGGTACTCCTAGAAGGCTCCCAAGAGGGAGCATTCCACAGGTAGCAAATGGCTTCTAGATGATTTAATACTTTGACTCTTCAGCTTATTCTACTGTTCTACCAGAAGGATCTAAATTTTTGGTGATGTTGTAGACCCAAATAGGTTTTCAGGAGCAATTGCCAAGGTTGAAAGATTTGCTATACTGTTGAATTTGTGACAAATATACATCAGTTCATAGGTTTTTTTTAATATCACACAGCAAGTGGCTATATATAAACTCATGTGAAACCTATAAAATAATGGGTTTATTTGTTATTATCAATAACTGGGCTATTGTGAATTTTGGAAATTTGGTACTTTATTTGAATATGCATTATCTACTCTACTCCTGTTTGGTTTTCACTTATCTGTTATTTTGTGAATATCATTTGCACTCACACAGTGGTTCATGGCCAAGTTTAAAAAGGAAATGGATCTCATTTTTCCATGAAGAACCTTTGTATTCTATCTCTCATTGGCTAAACCAGTGTGTCACTAATTATAAGCTATATATTTTTGAATTTTAAAGCATTTTAAAAATTATTTTTCAGTATAGTATTTGACATGGGTTGCAGACCGCATGCTGTGGAACTGGTGATGTGAATGTTTCTAGCTAGATTTCCCTGCTTCTACAACCCTTGCATGAGGGTATCTTCATTTTTCTTCCAAACTCCCTAGGCCTTACACTGGCTGTCTAAATTTCCCCAAGCTACCTGACTACCTGTCTATCAATCTTCCCAATTTACTTTGGTAAGATACAGTTCTTCAGAGTAGTTTTGGCTGAACCCTTTATGGTAGGGTTCAATCCTAGCAGGGTTAGGTACAAGATGGCTTCAGGCCTTCCCACCCAAGACAGGTACTGGCCTGCTGGCACAGATCTTCAAATCAGCTGGGAACACTCTCTCAGAAAGGCAGGAAACACTTTTGGATATAGGTGACTGAAATGTTTCTCCAAGCAGGAATACCATAGAGGGTAGCTTAGGCTTCAGGGGATAGGAACAAACCAAACCTCTTCAGCTCACAGAGAAAGAGAAAAGGAAGTTTAGCCTCAGGCCATTTCCCCAACAGATAGTCCAAAAAGTCCCTCAGCAACTGCTGCTGTTCACCTTTATCTATTCCCCACATTCCAGAATTCACATCACCAGTTCCACAGCATGCGGTCTGCAACCTATGTCTGTTCTTCCCTCATTACAGACTTGAGACAAGTTTGGAGGAATTGTCAGTTAGTATTGCTTGAGTTTCTTATCCAAAGAATTCCCTACGCCCAGAAATCATAGTCCTGGATCCCATCTCCCTACAAAAACAAAAGGAACAAAAAAACCCAACAACAATAAAAAAACCACAAAACCTTTCTAAAGACAATAGTTGTGTTTTGGACATAGAATTCAAGAGTTAGAATGTACCTTGGAAGACATTCATTTAATACTACTAGAAATAAGAATTTCCTCTCTGGGGAAGAGCTAAACAAGTTATGGCATTTGATTACAATGGAATATTAATATTCCATAATATGTTATGATGTGGGACTCCTTGGAAATCTTGGAGACCCTAAAGTATACTCATAAACATCCTGGCCTCTGACCTCAGGAATGTGGATTGGCCAGAGAAAACTCAGGTGCAAAAAGGAAGCTGTATAAAGACTAGTCATTTCATATACATGTATGATCTGAGCCCCTCCCATAAATGTACCTTTTTCTCACTCTACAAATAGGGTGACTCCTCACAGTGATTTTTAAACAACTTACCCCCCTCACTGATATGGACTTTTTGCTTGCACCTCATCAAAGTTCCTCACAGAGAAGGGTTACTGATAGATAATCAGAATCCCCCGTTGTTTATCCTCCTCACCTTTCTATAATTCTCCTTTTGTCACACAACCACCTTTTGTCTCTAAAGTATATAATCTTGATCCTCCTATCTTGGTGAGACAGTTTTCTATCTTCACTTTGCCTCCCAGTCATTTAATCCTTTCTCCTAATAAAATTTCTCCATTTTCTAAGATTTTATTTATAACCTATAATCCTTTAAGTGAGCAGTCCACCTGAACCAGATAGGACATTCTTCCCACAATAATAAGTAATGATGAGCAGGATAGTTTCAGAAAAACCTGGAAAGATTTTACATGAATTGATGCAAAATGAAGTGAGCAGAATAAGAAGAACATTTTATATAGTAACAGCAATTTTTTTTGATGAACAGCTGTGAATGACCAAGTAATTCTCAGTAATAAAGTAATCCAAGGCAATTTTTGACACATGATGTAAAATAGTATCTGCCTTCAGAAAAAAACAAAAACACAGTGGAGTATGAATGCAGACTATACAGCGATACCTTAGTATTCATCATTAATTTATTCCAGAAAGAAGGTCAAGTGCCCAAAAGATCAAGTACTAAGTGAATTTTTCCCATAAGGAATAATACAAATTGAATTAACCCATTTCAGATATAAAAAAAAACTCAGATTTTATAAGGCATTATATGAATAAATTGAGTAATATTTTTCTAAATGAGCATTAATAACACATAGGCATAAACTAAAAAAGCAATAATTAAAATAAATTAAATAATATTAATTTAGCCTTTACTGAGAGGAGTTCATGGCTTAAGAGGATGGGGGGAAAAGAAATGTTATTGTCTAGAAGAGGAAATCTTTTCTACAATAACTGAGGGCACTTGCCCTTCTTTCTCTTTTCTATCCCTAATCACCACTGGACCCTGCTTGAGTGAGATTCACCAAATGTAAGCTTCACAAGAAATCTATCCAATGATGTTTGTTTTTGTCTGTATTTCAAAATTCCTCTAAAGTGGGAAATGGTCCAGTCATTTAACACATTTACAATTCTGCTTGTTAAAGTTTTATCAGGGTGATGCTTTTCCATAGAGTTTTTCACTTCTACCCATTTTGCACACTTTTCTTTGATTAATCAAGTGCAGATGTTGTGGGAAAGCTTGATATTAGCTGGTCCAGAAGGGTACCCTCTTAAAGAATTATCAGGCTTAAACAAATGTTTAAAAATAGAGGAAATTTATTGAGTGAATTGATAAACTGTGACTGAGAATGGAAGGTATGGAGGGGGACAACCATGAAGGATTAGGTGACATTCCCATGTGAAAAGCCTTGATGCCTGGACTAAAAGCTCAGGTATATATTAATTATTACATGTTAAATTGTGATCATAAATGAGAGTGAGTTGCATATCTCAGAGACATAGTGGTATTTGAAGAAGGCACACATCCTTGCTAACAACTCTTATGAAAAGGTATGGGGAAAGAAGGAAATATATAACAATAAATATAATATATTTGATAAATTTATT
>NC_058130.1:575626909-575644373 GCF_016433145.1 Gracilinanus agilis
AATGCCTGCCCTTTGATCCAGCCATACCATTGTTGGGTTTGTACCCCAAAGAGATCATAAATAAACAGACTTGTATGAAAATATTTATAGCTGCGCTTTCTGTGGTGGCAAAAAACTGGAAAAGGAAGGTATGTCCTTCAATTGGGGAATGGCTGAATAAATTGTGGTATATGCTGGTGATGGAATACTATTGTGCTCAAAGGAATAATAAACTGGAGGAGTTCCAGGTGAACTGGAAAGACCTCCAGGAACTGATGCAGAGCGAAAGAAGCAGAGCCAGAAGAACATTGTACACAGAGATTGATATGCTATGGTAAATCGAAAGTAATGGGCTCCTGTACCAGCAGCAGTGCAATGACACAGGACAATTCTGAGGGATTTATGGTAAAGAACGCTACCCACATTCAGAGGAAGGACTGCAGGAGAGGAAACATATAAGAAAAACAACTGCTTGAACACATGGGTTGGGGTGGACATGATTGGGGATGTAGCCTCGAAATTACCACACCAATGCAACTACCAACAATTTGGAAATAGGTCTTGATCAATGACACATGTTAAAACCAGTGGAAATGTGCATCAGCCATGGGTGGGGGGAGAGCAGGGGTGGGGGGTGAAGGGGAAAGTAGAAGCATGAATAATGTAACCATGTTAAAAATGAATATTAATAAATGTTTAAAAATGCATTGAATACCAAGTTCCAAGAGTTTCAAAACCACTGAGTACCAATGTTTTGAATATATTTTATACTGTATTTCTTCTTTTTTTTTTTGTTTGAAATCTGTCAACCCATTATCTTCCCAAGTGTCTGACCCCACTGGACTAGAGTCAAACTGAATGAGAGAAAGACACCAGATACTGAGGATGAAGCAAAGAGTATTCTAATGTTTTTTGTTTTTTGTTTTTTTTTTTCAGAACCAGAGCATGTGTGGGAATTTCCTCCTCTCCTAAGGAGAGGAGCACATTAGATAAAGAAATTAGCCAGCTTTAATTGTTTGAAGGATGAGGAAGAAAAAAAAGAGAAAAACAGGGTTATTGTTTGATGGGCAGGTGTAACGGCAAATTCTTAACAGTAATTCCTTGGAGTGACTTTTGGGGTCTTAAGGAGACAGGATGATAACAGTTATCTGGAAATCTCTGTAACACCTCCTGGTGATATAATGATCATCTTCTCAGGATAGGTTCCTAGGATTGTTCTCAATCTAGGCCCCGTTGGTGCAGTTAGGCCAAGTTTCAGTTGGTTGGTCTCCATTTCTCAAGCTTACCTTAGAGTTTTAAAGGATTATTTTTATATATCAGAAACCCTGGGAAAATGGAAACCAGCAAATCCAAGCAGTTATTATACTAAGCATTCCTTTAACTTTTTCAGATCTCTTTCACAAAAGGACCAATATGAATAAATAGTTTATATGAGTGTGCACCCATAAAATCTATATCTTGTTGCTTACTGTCTCAGAGAGAGAGGAGGAATAGGAGGGAGGGAGAGAGAGGAAGAGGACTGAAAGGAAGGAGAGAATTTGGTACTCGAAAACTAAAAAAAAATGTTAAAAATTGTTAAGAATTCCCTCTCTAATCTAACAAGGTGTCATTCAGCTTATTATTGAAGACACTCATTGTCTTCTGATTCAACAATTACACTTTTGAGTATCTCTAACTGCTGGAACATTTTTTTCCTTTAGTAGTGCTAAAAATCTCTCCACATTCTCTCCATTTCTCTCTACTCTAGTCTCTTTAGTATGTCAGTTGGTGTTTGAAGGTGGGCAGGATACACAACAGGGTGATGAAAATTTCAGCCCCAGACCTTTATCCCTGTTTGACTTTTTTAATCACTTCTCATCCTGTGAAGCTAGACTCTTCTTTGATGCTGCTTGCGTTTATCTCTTCCCAGATCCCTAAACATTTGTGGAGATTAAACCAGAAAGTGAAATATTTTAAATGGATTGGGGAAGAAGATAAGAAGATCTAAGGTTCAGTTACATAAAGATATGAAAAACAAAACAAAACAAAATTAAAGTTAACTGTGACATGCTTGCCATGTTTTCTAATATTCTTGAACAAACAATTTACAGCTGAGCTCCCTTGAAGGCAATACTTTCAGAAGCTGAAGTCTATTTTTTTTCCTTGATAGAAAGGGAGGAAAGGGACTCCATGGACTTCACACAGCATACAACCTATAAATGATAAGCATAATAACAGGATGGATGGAACATTGCTCTTGGGTAGGCTTAGTTAATTAGCATCCTTTCTCTCTTCTGGGAAACTTAAATCTCCAATGAATTGATGTGTTTTGTCTGTAATTTTGCAAGCCATTCCATATCTCCAAAACATTAAAGCAGCCTTAGACACTTCTTGAACATATAATGGCATGGACCACTTACTGTCCCACAGTTTAATACACTTCTAAATTACCTCTCTGTAAAAAAAGACATTTAAAAATTCTGCCAAACCCTTAAAAATAAAATAAAATAAAATGAAATAAAATAAAATAAATTTAGCAAAAAATAATCAATGCCAAAGTGCACAACAACTGTAAACTTCAATAGTCATTGACTCTTAATTGTAGTGTTAAATAGATAGGGCTCATAACAAAGTTCAAGTAACATCATTGATCATATTGATGATAATACATCCAGTTGGCATGGGACATTGTACCCCAAAATTATTGAAGTGTTTCAGCCCAAACTGTAAGCAGGAAAATTCCTTTGCTTCCTAGCATCCCTGTAACTAACCTTAAAACCTCAGATCCCCTGAAAGGATTGTCCTCCTTGGATAGGTTTTGAGATGGAAATAGAGATACACCTCCAGGCTATGCCTTGATTCCATGGGGTTGTATCTAAGACATCTATCTGTCCCCTAACCTATGAGGGCTGCACCTATATCTTCAGGCTGACCCTGTCAGATGACCAACCACCCCTGTGCCTGAGTGTATACCTTTCTGAAGTCACATATTTGTCTGTTGTAAAGAGTATAAAGACCCCAGAATTGATGTCCTCTAGGAGGGCAGCTTTACATCTATGCTGTCCTCCTGGCCAGATTCAACATTACCTTGTAAATTAATAAATTTCTCTTTTTATTTTTAAGCTAAGTTTTGGAATCTTGCATTCTTGCAAAGGGAACCTTTCCCAAACCCAGGGGGTTCACCTCAAGCCCCCCACAAGACAGTGATATCTTCTAAAGGATTTTTTAATTTATACATATCCACTCCCAACAGATAAGCAACTGAATTCTATCACATAAAAATGACAAGAAAATATAGCATGTGTTTCCATACTACAGTTTACAATCCTCTACTCAAAACTTAAGATAAGCTTCACTTTATTTCTAAGCAGATTGTAAGTTATCACTTTGAAACTGATGAAATTATATAATTTTAAAATTAAAATATTCATTTTGTAAGTAGGATAATTGCATACATATCACCTCTTCAGGAACTATAATCCGCATAATCTCCTAGGGCCACAGTGTAGAAATAGAGGGCAGATTTGATATGTTTGGGGGCCAGTTAGAGTCTGCACTGTTTTTCTACTTCAGAATGAAACCTTCTGTCCCTTGGCACAGGAAAAAATTAAACTCAAAGCTGGAAAGTCAGTGGGTTGAGGATGGTTTCCAATCATAGAAATGAATATGCCAGAGACAGTAGCAGAATTTGAAAAGGAAACCTCATCAAAAACAGAATGCCAATTAACTGTTTTAGAAGAAGAATGAAAGACAGGAGGCAACACACATGGTTTAATAACCAAGCATTCAATGTAGATGCTGTTGCTGTTGTTTGAAGGAGGGGTTTCTGAACCTGTGACTTTTTCAGGTAAAGAAACTCTAGATTTAAAAAAATCCTTTTGCTCAATGGAGTTCAGCAAGTACTCTGCAATTTTAAATCTTAGAGAATTGTCTGGGGGCACTGAGCAATAAATATTAAAGAAGCATCAATGTCAGATATGCAGACCACTATCTTGCCACAGCTTCAAATTCTGCAGTCAATTTTTCATCTCTGCACCTTTGAGAGAAATAACCACCTACTCAAAAGAATCTTGAACTCAGAGTCAGTGTGTCAAAGGCTCTTTTATTTCATCCTCAGAAGGATTACAGACAGCAAGCAAGTACAAAATATCTGAGTAGGCAGCCTTTTTTAATCCTAATCCCTGACACAAAGAAGGTCCTCCCCTCATTCACCATTGACTGATTATTTTAGAGTTACAACCTTATCTCAAAAACTGACTAATCTGAACATGCAATTTACAAAATCAATTATCCTAGTTATTCAAGTGGGTTTTAACCAATCAAAACAAGTACTGTTTCAATCCTATCTATCTGAAATGGGGTTTAGATTTGGAACAACAAAACTTAACTTGTTTTGATGTAAAGGCTTCCTGGCTCTTTAGTGATTCATTGAGAGGAATCCACCATCTTTCTAAGGTTAATCTCTCACAATCTTGTGGTTATTTTTTCCATGATAATAGCACCCCACTCCCCTTAAAAAGTAAGCTCCTTGACAGCAAAGGCCTCTTTCTTTTTACTAATATTTGTACTTCCTGCTCAAGCACTGGACTTGATACATGGTAAATATTTAATAATCTATCTAATTTATCTAATCTCTAATCAAAGTTGAAAGGTTAAATAGTTTGTCCATGGTCACATAGATAAAAAGAATGAAAAATTCAATAATAGCAATGAAATTGTTTGCTGAGATAAATCAGAATTCCAAGAGCAATGCTCTTAGTGCAAACATTATATCCACAGGCTTTGCCCTCTAATTTCTCCTCCCTTTTTACAAACCTGTATACTAATTATCCTATCTTATTTCTACATAGTTGTTTATATGTATCTCACTCATTAGACTATAAGCACCTTGAGAGCAGAGGCTATTTTTTTTTATTTGGGGGCTTTTTTTTTTTGTATTTCTAACACTTCTCATAGTTCCTGAAACACAGAAAATACTTAAGGAAATGCTTATCGTTGATTTCACTCTTTAAATAATGCCACCTTCATTATCTCCCCAGAAATCTTCCCAGATGTAAATATTAATGGCCACCTCTTATAATTTCAAACTTAGTTTCATTTTGCGCCCATTCTTCACACTTAATGACTCAAGCCTTATTGAACAAATCAGCCAACATTCATTAAGCACCCATTATGTGTCCTCAAACACTGTGCTAATCACTAGAGACATATGTATAAGCAATGAAATAATTTCTTCTCACTGAGAACTGTTTGGGGAATTCTTTGGCCCAGAGGTGCTAAGACTTTCCCCACTAGTAAGTCCTACCATCTTGTTTTGTTTTTTTTGTTTTTTTTTTTTTTTGACTAGAGAGAAATAAATCAGTGGACAAGATCAGAAGTTAAAAAAAAAAAGTTTTATGTATCACCAGCTGGTGGGCTACTACCAGGTGGAGAGCAAGTAACACAAACAGAGAAAGTGCTTACACATAAAGGATGTTAAATGTACTTGGGGTGACATTTCCTAGCAGAAGGGTAAGTCCAAATCAGCTGAAGGGGGACTCAGACTTGTTACTTTCTTTATTGAAGGGTTATGCGATAAGAACAGGTTTTTAGGGACAGTTATAAGAATAGAACTTAAACCTTAGGCAGTTAGACATGCGGTAAATTTGTAGAGCCATGCTGGAGCCATTCTAATAGGGAAGAAAACAAGTAACATATATGAGGATATAGAGAATAAGACTAAGTGGAATAAATACATATAAATGTAAAGCAATTAAGTGTAAATTAGCTTACAGAGAGAGAAAGAACTAGTAAGTGGGAGAATTAGGAAAGATTTCATATAAAAGATGATGACTGAACTGAATCCTTAAAAAAAAAAAGACGGAGCTCTCTCAGCTGCGGTTAAGGAAAAAACTCATCCCATAGCAATGGTCGGTGCAAAAAGGATAGAGAGGAAAGATCAAGTGTCACATAAGTAATAAAGAAAAGATTTGCTTGCCCAAATTTCTAAGAGAAGGAACAGTAATGCTCAGTAAGGTCTAGAAAGAGAGGTTGGGGCCAAATTGTTAAAGATTTTGAAACATATAAAAGAGGAATTTCTATTTGCTCCTGGATACAATAGGGAGCCACTGTAATTTTTTTACTTGAGAAGTGAAAAATTTAGATTTGCATTTAAGGAAAAACACATATTAATACCTTATATTATAAGAAATAAAGACATTCCTGGGTATAATTCTGAATTAAAAATTGACTTTATTCATGTGTAAATAGAGTCAGTGGTCCATCACCATTCCCAGTCAGTAATGAAAATAATCTTGTGGGTGTTCACAGCTGTTTTTATAGGATTTTGAAAGTTGGTACAAATTATTGATTAACAAAACTTATATATTCAAAGTATGTTAGCTAGAGTTAATAAATTCTAGTACAAGATCCAAACACTTTATTGATCTTGTTACTAATATCTTTAGACAATATTTTAGGAAATAACTTATTGATATTGTCACAGACAACTCACAAGAAGAAATTTAAAGATATAAAAAAATTGTCCCAGTCATAAAATCTGAGGACTCTATTATTGACATACATACATTCCTAGAAAACCAAATACTAGTCCTACTTTCACAACTGATTCAATGATTGCTTCTGTTATCTTTATTTAGAATTAGAAGATCTTAAAAATGTGTACTTAATATGAGAAGTTCTAAAGCTAACTCCTTTTCTATCACAGTTAATTAACAACTTGGACTAGACTTTCTAACTTTCCAGTTACATATACTACTTAAAGGATTATATGAGATGAATTAGTTTTATACAAAATGATAAAAAGAAAGTAATTAAAATAAATGCAAGTTAAGCTCTTCAGTATTTGTATAACTGTCCTCTTTGTTCCCTAAAACCTCAAAGTCCAATAGAATTATTATGCTATGGCTTTGAAAATTTTCCACAGGAGTTTAAATCTGATGTCATATCAAAACATGGAAATCTACACATACACATAGAACATGAGTCTCCAACATCCACAAGGCCCAACATTTATCAAGTTCCACTAAATTAAAAGGCCTTTCAAAGATAGACTAACATCCAGGTTAGCTATCTGGAGAAACTTCTCCTTTGAAGACTAGCCATCAAATGAAGGGTTATTTATTTGTTTTCTCCTTTTCTCCTCACCTCCCCTTTGGTCCCAAAATTTAATAAGTTTTCTAGTAAGATATGAAGTTTATATACATAGTATCATATTGTACCTTTCCCATTTCTAAGCATTTGCCCACACCATGCCCAGTTATTGGAACAAATATTCTATATACTTGTTTTCTATCTAAATCAATTTCTTCTTCTTCTTCCTTAGAGGACCAATTCATTTAATAATAAATCCACTGAATTTTCTTTGATTTGCTCCTAAAAATAATCTTTCTTTCCTCTGACTTTTCTAGAATCTAGAATTCAAAGACTTTTCCTTGACTCCTTTGCTCAATCACACTCTGCCTTAAATTCTACTTAGTTATATAAATGGTATACTCTTCCTATTAATTTGCAGATAAGAGAAGCTATATATTGTTTTTAATCTTCATATGCCTGGCATTGTAGAAAGTAAGTAAGGGACAGAGTAAATTTCATAGATTATCTTTAAGAAGAAAGGAGGAGAATTTGGATACAAACCCTGGGAGAAGATTCTGACAAGGAGAAAATGTTCTTGGGAGTTTTTATTGGAAATTAATGGTCACTTGGAATCTGGTTTCAATTGAGCTAGGAATGAGGATCTTTTGTTCTGGCAATTTTCCCCTGGGAACTCCTAATCTCATGGAAAGATTAATGATTCCTGGGTTCGAGAATCTACCTTGGAGTATACTGCTTTCCCTGAAGTACAGAGATCTGCCTGAGATCCATCTGTCAGAAATCCACTTGGTGAAGGTAAAATCCAGAGTTTGGTCATCTGGGACTCTGGGTATTACTAGGAGCAACCCCAAGCTTTAGGTAAGGACTCAAATACATCTGTGAGTCCTTCCTATTTATCCTTTTTTGTAACTTATATTAATTAGGTTAGTTTATAGTCAGGTAGCTGGGTGGCAGCTGAGTGGCTCAGTGGATTGAGAGCCAGGCCTAGAGACTGGAGGTCCTAGGTTCAAGTCCGGCCTCGGACACTTCCAGCTGTGTGACCTTGGGCAAGTCACTTGACCCCTACTGCCCACCCTTACCACTCCTGGGCCAAGGACTGTCCCTAGCCAGGATGGAAAAAAGGAGGAGGGTTGGGCGTGGGGCTAGCAACCCCACCCTGTAAAAACTACATCTGCTAAAGAAACTGCAACCTAAAGTAGGGGCAGCTGGGTTAGCTCAGTGGATTGAGAGCCAGGCCTAGAGACGAAAGGTCCAGGTTCAAGTCCGGGCTCAGACACTTCCCAGCTGGGTGACCCTGAGAGACTGTGTCCCATTGCCTACTGGTTGTGGCCCTATGCTCCTAGAATGGAGTCCCAGGATAAAAAAAATAGTCAGGTAGCTGGGTTTTTTGGGTTTTAGTTAGAGATAAGGAGTTTAGAGTAGCTTGAGTGAATTCTCAAGGAGAAGAACTAATTCACCATGAGATAAAAGTGGGTGGGTAGAGATTAGATACATAGTTTTAGGAAATTACCTATCATTTCCCTTTACTCCTATTATAAAATTAAACTTTATTTCTAAATCCAAAAGGTGCTTTATTGGCCTAGATAGTTCCCTAGGTGGTTGGTTATCATCTCCTATCCATCTAGGAAGGGTTTTTATTTCAGTACCTACCACAATGCCAAGTGCATAGGAAATACTTTATAGACATCTTTAATGGAATTTATTTGTATAAAAGCAAAAAGATCCTAATTCTGACTTTAAAGAGATACCTACCATGACCAACTAACTAACCTCTAGCTTAGGTAAATATGTGTTGAATATGAAGACAAAAATGTGAGAGAGGCATTTGTTCCAATAATTGGACATGGTGTGGTCAAATGTCTAGATGTAACCATATGGTATTATGGAGCATCATGTAGATGTCAGAGAAGTGGAACTTCATTTAACCAAGAATTGGAGGTGTCAAACTATACATATGGTATTAGATGTTAATTTAGTTTTCTTTTTCTTTCATTAAAGACCTTGATTAATAAAGAAATTACTGAGAGTATAGGGTTAAAGGGCCTGAATGCATGTGATAGTCATTCAAAGCAAAAACAAAGGAGGGAGTCTTCTAAATGATGCATGCAAAGCCTAGCATGTTTATTGATGTTTAGTGAATGCTGAACAGCAATGGGACACCAACCATTTATCTGATGTGTTAGGTACTTTATGATGGGTCATCATCTGAAGAAAACACAAAGAAGAGGAAATCAGAAAATAACGATATGCCCCTGGCACTTGAATTTTATTTTTCTGACAGTCCTAGATATACAAGGATATTAAAAGAGAAAAGGAAAGACTTGAATGAGAGGGATTTACAAGATTTCCTCTCTGTAAAATACAAGGCAGCTCACTGATTTCTAAAATGTATTCCAGATCTGAATCCTGACTATGATTTTATAAAGGAAAAAGAAACAGATATCTGATTCTTTTCAGATCCCATAAATTTATATTAATCAGCTGGATTTATAATGAGAACATCTATTTTTTTACATAGTTTTCAAATGTTTTATTGGATATAATACATTTTCATTACATGATGGGAAATATAATGCGTTTCAAAAATTCTTTAGTACTCAAGGCAGCATCAGTGTACAAAATTTCACATTGGAAACTAGTCTTTTAACATTTTAAATAATGTAAAGATTAAGAGAAATTGGACAGTGTGTCAGAACTTGTAGTAATAGCAACATCTCTGCCAGAGAGACTAGGTTTCTGTTTCCTTAAAAAACAGGAATCTGTCCCTAATATGTGATTTGTTCAAGGGACTAAGGCTTGATGTATTGATAAATTTTCTAAACAACTAGACTATAAAGACTAACCCATGAGAAATTGTATTCATTCGATGGCTTACTGCCTGTCAGTCACAAAAACCAACATATTCTGTTGACTGGATAGATTTCCTAAGAGTGGGAATTCTTCACCTTTTTGTATTATAGACCCCTTGGAACAGGCTGGGAAAGCTTGCATATCTCTTCTTAGAATATTATTTTTAAATGCATAAAATAAAAATATGCAAGATGAGTATATTTTAAAATAAGGTCCTGGAACTTTTGTTAAAAATCTTTGCAACATAGAAACAAGGGGCCTCTGCCTGCCTAAGCATGTGTTTTATTATTTCTAAGTATCCTTTTCAGGCTGTGGCTCAGTAAACCTACTTAGGTTAATTATTAAATGTTCAAAAAGTACCTCATTTCATTCCACTCCTGAACCTGAATCACCATCCTCATGTAAATCAGCTCTGCCCAAAACTATGCCATAAACAGTTAGCACACAAAAAGTTAATCTCAAAGGATCTCAGGGTAACACTTTTTTCACAACTAATTTGTATAATAAATGTTCACAGGGGACAATTTAACCAATATCAAACTCTCATGCCAAAGATTTAATGACTTGAAAAGAGATATCAATATTTTGCTATAAATATCATACTGTGAATCATAATGAATATATCATTATGTTCTTGCCAGTCTGATGTGTGGCTTAGTAGAAAGGGTCCTGGATTGAGACTTAAATAATTTTGCAAAAAAAAGCTATTAAAATGCTTAGTGATTTAGGATGCACAGATAAGTAGTACAG
The DNA here is from genome assembly GCF_016433145.1 of Gracilinanus agilis. Classification (NCBI taxonomy): domain Eukaryota; kingdom Metazoa; phylum Chordata; class Mammalia; order Didelphimorphia; family Didelphidae; genus Gracilinanus; species Gracilinanus agilis. Next base: position 575,637,560 of record NC_058130.1, read on the forward strand.
TGGATAGAGAAACTGGTCTGGAGTCAAAGACTCATCTTCCTGAGTTCCAATCCCTCCTCAGACATTTATTAGCTATGTCACCCTGGCAAGTAACTTAACTCTGTTTGCCTCAGTTTCTTTATCTGTAAAATGAGCTAAGAAGAAAATGGCAAACCATTCTAGTACCTTTGTTGTGAAAACCTCAAAGGATGGTCATTAAAAGTCAGATACCACTAAAATGACCAACCCCTCCCACCCCCAAATGTGGTTATGGCAAGTAAATTTATCTGGGTGTTAGTTGTTTCATTTGCAGAATGAAAGAGTTGGGACTTTATGGCTAAGGTTCCTTCCAGCTCTAATATTTTATGATTAAATAATCTTAAGGGGAAAATTAGTTATATATTCATGAGGCTACAATGATAGCTGGAATAGCTCTACATTATGACTTGGGTAATAGGATCGTAACCAGGGACAATGTTACGAAGAAAGGTACTTGTGGCACTGGAGCGAATGATTCTGGATAATAGCATCTACCTGAAACCTAGAAAATGGGTGCTAATGTGAATCTGAAGTATTGTGTTCTCAGTCTCTCTACATAACTACTGTAAGCAAGAGCAGGAATAGTAAGTGTTGGGTTAGAAAATGCAGAGAGAGAGATAAATAGATATGCATACATAGATGGATGGAAGACAGATTATATTCAGAAAACAGATAGATTTTCATTTCTGTATGCATGAATACATTGATGTTACATGGATAGATATACATATATATTACAAACACACATACAAAGATTGATGATAAAAAATGCTAGATAGGACTGAGATGGCAAGCCTTTTAGAGACTAAATGCCCAAACTGCAACCCTCACACCATCTGTGAGTCCCCCTCCTTTCCCCAGACAAGGGGTTCACCAACATGGTCCTAGTATTATTAACTCAATATTGTTAGTGACTACACATTTTATTAACAATACAATTAACAATAACACGAAGACAAGTCACTTGCCAAGACAAACCAAGGAACTATATTACAAAATATTTTTCACACAAATAAAGTAAAATCTAAACAATTTGAAAAATATTAATTGTTCATGGGTAGACTGAGCCAATATGATAAAAAATGACAATTCTGGACATATTATTACCATGTTCAGTACAATACTAATCAAACAATCCAAAAATTATTTCATAGAGCTAGAAAAATGACAACAAAATGTAGCTAGGAAAATAAAACCCCCAAAATATCAAGGGAATTAATGAAAAAAAAATGAAGGAAAGTAGATTAGCTGTAACAGGTCTCAAACTGTAATATAAAACAGCAACCATTAAAATAATCTGATATTAGATAAGAAATAGAGAAGTGGGTCATTAGAATAGATTATGCATAGTAGTATAAGACGAAAGTAAACTAGTATTTGACAAAACCAAAAATCCAAGCTTTTGGAAGAAAAACTCACTATTCATTAAAAACCACTAGAAAACTGGAAATCAGTGTGGCAGAAATGAGTCATAGACCAACACTCCATGCTATATACCAAGCTAAAGTCAAAATGGATTGATTATTTAAAAATAAAGGGGGATACCATAAAGAAATGAGGAAAGCACAAAACAGCATACATGTCAAATCTATGGATAAAGGAAGAATTTCTGATCAAACAGAAAGAATATCATGAGATATAAAATAGATAATTGGTTTGTTTTATTAAATTTATTAAATTCAGAGTTTGTACAAACAAACCAATGAAACTAAGATTAGAAGGGAAAAACTGAGAAACATGTTAATGGCATGTATTCCTCAGAAAAGCCTCATTTTTCAAATCTACAGAAAACTGAGAAAAATTTATAAGAATAAAAGGCAGTTCTCTAGACCAAAACAAAAGAGAGAGAGAGAGGGAGGGAGAGATCATCAAGTGCCATGGAAGGCACTGATAGAGTCTGAATGCAGATTGAAACATACTATTTTTTCACTTTATTTCCTTCATGAATTTTTCCCTAGAGCTATATGTGCCTTCTTTCATAATATGACAAACATGCAAATATGCATTATATCACAATACATGTACAATCTATATCATATTAAATGCCAACTTGGGGGCATTTAACATGATATATTAATATTAATATTGTAATACTAAAAGGGGAAAGATAGCATAGGAGAGAGCAAGAGAACATGGATCACAACATGTTAGAAAATGATTATTTTAAATTGTATTAATATGTAACATAGAAAAATTAAATAGTTTTTAAAAAGGATATAAGACATTTCTTAATTGATAAACGTATTCTTATAAATTTGACTCGGTTTTCTGAGGATGTGAGAAATGAGGCCTTTCTGAGAGAAACTTGCTATTAATATTTTTACCAGTTGAGAAAAAGAACTGATGAATTCTGAATGAAGACTGAAATATATTTTTTCATTTTCTTTATGTTTCTTGTTTGTGTGTATGTTTTCTTTCGCAACATAGCTAATACATGAATATATTTTAAATGATTTCACATGTGCAATCAATATCATATTGCTTAACTTCACATGGGTTGGAGAAGGGGCAGGAGGAATGGAGAGAATTTGGACCTCAAAATGTTTTCAAAAGGAATTTTAACTTTTAATATGTTTTGGAAACATTTAGTAAAAGAAATAAATACTAAAAATATCGTCTTCATCCTCTATGAAATATATTTTTAAAAGAGTTCCATCAAGAAAAAAGGACTTCTATACAATTTCACTGTCTTCCCCATCTTTTCTTCACTCATGGCAGAAACATGACCTCTTCAGTTACCATACTGCCATACTTTGGACAGTTCTTCTCTAGACTCACTTCTCAAGAAAAATTATCTTCATACTTTTTTCTATTAAATAATAAAGTAGTTCTCCTGTAATTTCTCTTCATTGTATTTCTGTCTTCTCTATATTTCCTCCTGAATTACCTCTCCATGGATTCATATGTAATTATGTAGGTATGTATGTATATACACACATGTATGTGTTTGAGCATATATGTGCATATATACATAGTGCATAAAATATATATATGAGTATCTCTCTCCTCTGACTATTGTCCACTCCTTACCAAACCTCAATCCCAGATTAGTTCTAATGTTCACCTTCTTCATTCCTACTCACATACTTCTGAATAGAGTTGGAGGAAGCCACCAAGTAGTACTGATTACATGAGAAATTCATACAATTGTTTTGACTTGATCCTCAGAAAAATAAGTTATTCCAATTTTTATTCCTAATTGAATGTCTAATGCACTTTTTGTAGATATATTTCAACCTCTTCCCTATTCAACCTACTATGGCCCTCTCTAGTCAAACCTTTTACTTAACTAAAATAATCGAAGACACTCAATGATAATTGCGTCTTTCTCTCTTCATATTATCTTCCCTAATTTCCCTTTTCCAAATGTCTGATGATGAAGCATTCCTTCACTTTTGCAAAACATACCACTCTTCAAGTGTTCAATCTTATCCTCTCCTGCCTTTTGGAATTAACTCCTATGGAATATATTCTTTCCTTTATCTTCAAGCTCTTTCTCATTTCCCTACTACCTTCCCCAAATACACATTTTCTCCACAAAAAAAAAAAAACAACAACAACTTTACTAGATCCTACCATTTCTCTCCCTTTCTTAGAGGGTTAGGGGAAAATGTATACCTCTACTTGTTATCTTCAATTAACTTTTACTGTCTGACTTCATCATTCAAATGAAATTGCTCTTTTCATTATTTAATATGATATTTCTCAGACTTCATATGATTTGACCTATCTGCTTAATTTGGAAGTCCTGACAACCATTTATTCATTTTTTTCTTTTTTTGGTTTTATAGTTCAAGGGTTAAATTAGGAGTTCGAAAAAATAAGGGAGCAGCTTTTTACAATTTTAGTTTTAATGAGAATAGAGTAAAAGGAGGGGAATATAAGAAAGAGGTAGAAAGAGAAATTATCTAACTAGCTACCTATAACTATCTATAACTCCTTATATCTGTCTATAACTGTCTATACCTGCATATAACTGCTGTTAGAGAAAAGTCCAACTGATCAATAACAACCACCCCACAAAGTTCCAACCCAATCCAGCCCAAACCAAGATCAGCCCCTATCAAGTGCCTTTCAATGTCAGCCCCAATTAACTCCTTTTCAGTCCTGACACTGACCTTTTATGTATTCTTTTCTACATCATTTCCTGGCTCTCTGGTTTCTATTTATTTCATTGTGGGCTGGTATATCTTTACACATCCCTATGGTAAAAGGACCTCCAGGGCCCCAGTTAAATTAGAGAAAGGGATTAAGAATTCCTTTTTACACTAGGTTTACATAATTATTCTCTCTCCTGGTTTTTCTCTTACCTGCATGACCACTTCTCAGTCTCCTTTGCTGGACCATGAAACATATTATGCCATCTAACTATGGGTGTTCCTCAAAACTCTGTATTGGACCCTTTCTCTCTCTCTACCTTCTCTCTCAGTGATTACATCAGCTTCCAAGATTTAATTATTACATTATCCAGTTGACTAATCAATATATATATCAAGTCTAAATTGAGCTTCAGTTCTGCATCACTAACTGCTTATTGGATATCTCGAACCATATATACAGAAACTTCTCAGACTCATCACATCCCAAACTATAATTTATCTTTCTTCTAATCTTACCCCACTCTCGGCTTTCCTATTTATTTTAATGTCACTACAATTCTTCCACTTTCTCAGGTTCAAAGTGTTGGCTTCCTCCTTAGCTCCTCAATCTCTTATTCCAAATATCTAATTGATTTCCAAGTCTTTCCACTGCTCCCTCCACAAGATCATTTGGATATAATCATTTTTTTCTCTCAAAGAACCACCACTATTTTTATTTCAGGCCCTCAGCACCTCTTGCCTACATTACCAATTGCCTCTTAAATTGGTACTCTTGCCTCAAATTTCTCCAATTCCAATCTATCCTCCATACAACTGTTAGTCTCCAGTAACTCCCAATTGATTCTAGAAATGAAACAAATATAAATTTCTTGGTTTAGTTTTTAAAATCTTCATAACTTCATAACAAAATTTTCTTTCCAGAATCATTATTTTACTCACTTGTCACAGAATCCAACTTCCTTAACCATTTTATTTTTGCATACTTTGTTTTTATTTTCTAGGGACCTTGCTGACTCATTCTGAGGATCCCTAAGTGGTCCAAACTCTACCAGAGTGGGGTAAATGCCCTGATTTGACTTAGTGGTTCTGTTCTCACAAAGGGGCATGTGTAGGGAGCTTGAATCTTGACCTCGGCCACTGCAACCTCTAAGTAGAACTCTTCTTTTCAGGGAGAAGTGATGGGGAGATGTTTCTAAGCCTCTTATTTTGAAGGTGCCTCCCTGCCCAAACTGCGTGTTAGTGAATTCTCCCATTGTAGAGTAATGTTGGCATGTACCTGTGGGGAGCTGGCATTCCTGTGGTATGCAGAACCTGGGCACTCTTGGCCCTTTGGCCACCCTAGGGACCAAAGAGAAGTCCTGACCATTGACTATTCCAGGATCAATAGAACTTTATCCTATCCCAGAAAGGCCAACAGTGTTGGAAGTACTGAACCTAGATAGACTCAATTTTGTAGGTCCAATGGGCCAGACTTCCCAAGTCAGGTCTTTCTCCCCATCTTACCCCCATCTTGTTTCATTCTATCTAGTCCAGAAGTATTAAGGGGACTGGAGGTAGCAGCACAGAAAAAGGAGGCCATGCCTATTTTATGCTATCAGCTTGTATCATATCCCTTCAGGGTTGAGGGACTTTGATATAACAGTCCAAGGGCATAGTACTTACATCTGGGTCCTTGATGGATGAGGTCAGAGATATATTCTGTTGCCCAAGTGTTCACAATGGACACAGGTTTAAAAATACCCTTGAGGGAAAATACTTGTACAAAAATATTTATAGCCACACTCTTGGTGGTGGCAAAAAAAAAAAAAAAAAGGAAAATGAGGAGGTGTTCATCGATTGGGGAATGGCTGAATAAATTGTGGCATCTGATAGTGATGGAATACTATTGTGCTGAAATGAAAAATGAACTGGAGAACTTCTATGTGAACTGGAAAGACCTCCAGGAATTGATGCAGAACAAAAGGAGCAGAACCACGAGAACATTGTACACAGAGACTGATACATTATGGCACAATTGAATGTAATGGACTTTACTAATAGCAACGCAATGATCCAGGACAATCCAGAGGAACTTATGAGAAAGTACACTATCCACATCCAGAGAAAGAACTGTGGGAGCAGCAATGCAGAAGAAAAACATATGATTGATCACATGGTTTGGTGGGGACATGATTGAGATTTTGGCTTTAAAAGATCACTCTACTGCAAATATAAGTAATATGCAATTAGGTGTTGAACAATGATACATGTATAACCCAGTGGAATTGCTTGTCAGCTCTGGGTGTGAGGAGGGAAGAAGGATGGAAAAAATCATGAACCATGGAACCATGGAAAAATATTCTAAATAAATAAATAAATAATTTTAAAAGAAAAATCAAAATACCCTTGAGAGGTTGGCTAATGCTAAGACATATTGACTCCCACCAAAGGTAGCCCCTCACCAACATCTGACATACTGGAGTCACTGGGCCCTGGTCAAAAGCTGTGACTCCCTTTTCTTTGTCCTCACTTCAGGCTGGGTTAGCTATGTCCTCCTGAACGAGAGAGAGAGAGAGAGAGAGAGAGAGAGAGAGAGAGAGAGAGAGAGAGAGAGAGAAAGAGGAAGAGAACATGAATTGCAAAATGCCAGAAAATGATTATTTTAAATTGTGTCTACATGTAATTGGGAAAAAATATTTTAAAAAGAATAAAAAACC
>NC_058130.1:575646463-575696414 GCF_016433145.1 Gracilinanus agilis
CTCTTGGCTTCTAGATTTAATGCAGCATGCAGTGTTATAGAGTGTGGAAACACAGCCCATTATTTTTAGCCTGGGTTTGGCAAATTCCTGACTAGTACATCTGGTTCTTTAATTTGGGATTATCATTAAAATCACAGAGGAGGGATGGTTTGGACAGTTAATTTTATTCTTACATGAAGGGTCAAATAGTAACTGAAGAACTTTATACTGTACTTCTCTTGAGTTACCTTGCTGTGATATTTTATTACAAACTGTAAGAAATTCTTATCCATTGATTTGTCTAAACAATTTCTGTGGTCTGATAAATGTTCAATTAAAAAGAAATAGATTAAAGACTCATTGTATATTAGTTTTAATATTTATGCTTTATTTCATATATACCATTAAAATGATTTACATTTTCTTTTTATAATGTCAGGGCAATAGGAAAAATAAAACACGAAAGACTTTGAATTAATTTCCAGTAAAAAAATGTTTGGACATTTATTTGTTCTTAAGTCTTCTAAACTGACTATGGGCCCCACAATGATTATCTATTTAAATAGTTTTCTTTTTCTGGTCATATTGCTTAATAATTTGTAGGGGAATGAAATATAGAATTGCTTCCTTAAAATATGCATATACATACACATATACATGCATCCAGATAGATAGGGTTACCAAGATGGTGCTTCACTTGACATCATAGTGTTTAATAGCTGTGTGACCATAGCACAATCATTTAAACCCTCTGAATTTCAATTTTCTCATCTTTGAAATAGAGATATTAATATTTGTAATACATGCTTTGCAAAGTTAGTGGGAGGTTCATATTGATAATGCATACAAAGGACTGTGTGACTAGCAATTGTTGACTCTTGAACACTATTAAGATAGAGCTCATACATAGTTCCTGGCCTGGGGAAGAGCAAATATTGTCCTCTGTTCTAAACAAATTGGCTTATTCGTTCTTCCCTCTACTTGACATTCCATTTCTTATCATTATGCTTTTGCACAAGATGTTCCACTACTTAGAATCTTTTTCAACTCTTTTAAATAGAGATCTAGATTCTTTCAAATTCCAGCTCAGATATCAAATACTATGTCCCAGGAAAGGGTTTCCTTAATCTCTCTTGGTATTTATGAGTGCACCCACTCCTCTTGAAAATATTTTGTATTTACTCCCTTTGTGATTCTCTGTCTCTCTTCCTTTATATATGCATGCATAAATACTTAAGCATATATTTGCATATATTATCTTTGTATATGCTGTTTCTGCTCTATCACTTTCACACACATACTAGCAAGATCTAAGCCCCTATACTACAAGTTCTGTTTCATTTTCGTTTTAGTATGGGCTTTCCCAAACACACACAACTTGCCCAATTTACCACACAACTCCAAATACTGCCAAAGCTACCTGTTGAAGAGCATAACTTGCATTTATTTTATTTAATTCCTTTTATATCATTTTGTAAGAAACTAAGTCATCTTTTATGTAACTGTTAGAAAGGATAGTTTCAGTTGTTAATTAACTGTAATAGAGAAAGAGTTAGCTTAAGAGCTCCTGTTATAAGCCCTCTTATATATATAATATGTATGTCTTTAATATCTCCTGACTATAAAGATAACAGAAAAAATCATTGAGTCAGTTGTAAAAGTAGGACTAGTATTTGTTTTTCTAGGAATCAACAGAAGGGTCCTCAGATTTTATGATTCAAAGAGGCAACTTTACTTATCTTTAAGTTTCTTTTTGTGAGTTATTGTCTGTTATCATATCATCAGGTGTTTTTCCTAAAATATTGTCTGGAGATAGTAGTGACAAGATCAATAAATTGTTTGGACCTTATACTAGAATTTGCCAATTATTAGCTAACATATTCTGAGTGTGAGTTTTGTTGATCAGTAATTTATATCAACTGTCAAAAGGCTAAAAAACAACTGTGAACTTCCACAAGATGTCTTTCATCACAGACTAAGAATGATGATGGACCACTGACTCTGTTAGCCCGTGAATAAAGTCAGTTTTCAGGTCAGAATTATGGCACAGAGATTTCTTTATTTCTTACACTGTATAATTGTAGGAACTCAATAAACATTAATTGTATTGTATTAAATTAAATGTCTAGTTGGCATTATCCATAGGATGGATTAGAGAATGAGTACCAGGACATGTGATTTTTTTGTAAAGAAGAAAAAATCCTTTTAGAATGCTGTAGATGTCCAGTAGGAATCAGAAAATCTGAGCAGTCAGGGATTTCCTTCTCTTTGGGATGTGACTCATCCTTAGAATAAGTATATGTAATATATTGTTTGACTTGATTGTAGGGTAAGTCAAAGCATCTGAAATCATGTTTCTATTTTCTACTAGAGGGTTCTTTGTAGAGCATAGCAATCACTTATGTCAGTACTAGAAAGTAAACTATAGACATTTTATAAGGCCTATTGTTAACAGAAAAGACCAAATATATAATAAAAATAGGAAATGTCTCTACTTGTGAATTACACAGATTTTGTGTTACCTTTTACAACAAAATAAAAATGTCAGCAAATCATATTATTTATTATCAACAAAGCACATGTTAAGTGTCCATTGTTTTATTCTAGTGAATCTTGGAAGTGGACAAGATTCACTATACTATAATCTTGAAGCTAAATGATTTTTAAATGTTTTTTTAATTGATATATTGTTTCTTACATCATCATCGTTATCCACATTACCCTTCTGCCTCCCCCTTCCAGGGAACTATCCCATATAACAAATTAGAAGTATAATATAATTTATATGATATAATCTGTAATAATATAAATATATATATATATATATATACACACACACACACATATATATATATATATACACACATATATATACACACATATATATATAAGAAAAATAAACACAACTAACTGATACACTGGAAAAGTCTGGGAGTGGGGTCAAGATGGTAAAGAGAGGATGGTATATTTCCTAAACTCTGAACACACACCTTTTACAACAACTTTTTTTTTTTGGTATGTCAACAATAATTCTAAGGGGGAAAGGTCACAAAAATCACAGTGGATAATTTTTAGAGGAAGCAGTTTAATAAGAGAGAAAAGAGGTGGGTAGGTGGCTAAGGGGTTAGAAAGCCAGGCCTGGAGATGGGAGATTCTGGGTTTAAATCTGAGCTCAAACACTTACTAGCTGTTTGACCCTGGGTAAGTCAATTATGCCCAGTATCCTAGTCCTTACTGTTCTTCTGCCTAGGAAATGAAATTTAGTATAGCTTATAAGATAGAAGGTAAGAGTTAAAAACAATAAAACAGAACAGAGGTCTGTGAACAATGGAGTGGGGACTCTCCAAGAATACTACCTTGTGAAAGTTACATAGGATGAAAAGGTTATGGAAGTGACTGAGAGTCTTGGGGCAGCAGAAATGCCAACGGCCTGCTAAGAGGCCTGACTACCTGATAACACAGAAAACCAAGGGAGCCCTGCACTAGCAATGGGAACAGAGTCATTTGATAGCTCTACTGACTCTTATGCAGTCCTGCTCACAGTTTGAGGGTAGAGAGGAGTCACAGCCAAGGAAAAAGAGGGTCTACAAGTTTAAGGACCAGAGCATAAACCTAGAGGGCAATTTCTAGACCTCTCTCCAAATTATGCCTCCTTGAAAAAATTGAAAATTTGCGTACTTTCTCTGGGCTTTTAAAACATCAGAGAACATAAATGAGACAAACACAAACCAGGTATCCCCCACCTTAGCTCTAGAGCTCAGTACAGCCCAAATATAACATAAAGTCTAAATTCAAGAAATATGCTGAAAAGATGAGGGAAAAAAGCAACTGACCATAAATATCTTCTATGGTGACAAGGAAAGTAAAGACACAAACTCAAAGACAATAACTTGAAAATTACAAGTCTACAAGCAAAGCCTCAAGAAATGCATATTGACCATTGGCCCAATAAGACTTTCTAGAAGAAAGAAACAAAAAAGAGTAAAATAAATGACTTTAAAAAATAAAATAGGAATAGTAGAAGAAAAATTAGGAAAATAAATGAAGGTTTTGAAAATATTATATAAAAAAGAACATATAGCCTGGCAGGACACAGCAGAAAAAGGGGAAAAACCCTGAAGAAAATGACTTTAAAAATCAGAATTTTTCAAATAGGTAAAAAAAGAAAGGAAGAAAGGAAGAAAAGGAAAAGAAAACAAGAAAATAACAGAAAATAACTCCTTAAAAATATGAATCGATCAAGTGGAAGCTCATTACTCCATAAGACAGAAACAATAACAAAGTCAAAAGAGTAGAAAAAGGTAGGAAATGTGAAATATCTCATAGGAAAAATAACTCATCCATAAAATAAGTCAAGGAGAGATAATTTAAGAATTTTTGAACTACTTCAACATGATCCCCCCACCAAAAAACACACAGAAACAAACAAACATAAAAACCCTAGACATCATTTTCAAAGAAAGTACAATGGAATATTGCTTAGATTTCTTAGAAAAGAGGGAAAGTAGAAACTAAAAGAATCTACCAATCACCTTTTGAAATAAATCCCAAAATAAAAATATCTAGGATTATTATAATCAAATGTAAAAGCTCCCAAATGCTCAAATGAAGGATATTTTACTATAAGTAGCCAGAAAGAATTAAATAGCATGGAGCCCCTGAATCACACACACACACACACACACACACACACACACACACACACACACACACACACACAGAAATTACCACAATGAAGGGACTGAAGGGATGTCGGGCTTGGAATATGATATTCTGGAAAGCAAAGGAGCTAATTTCACAAACAAGAATAACTTACAAATCAAAATTGTATATAATGATACAGTAGAAAAAAAAGCAATATTTAATGAAATAGAGGATTTTCAAGCATTCTTTGTTAAAAAAATCAAAGCTGAAAAGAAAACGTGATATTTAAACCCAAGAATCAAGAGAAGGCACAAAAAGGTAAAAGTATGATGAATAAGGGGCTGAAAAAAGTTAAGTTATTTATATTATATATTGGGAGATAATACTTGAAACTTCTAAGATCATTATCTTCTTTAGGGGAGGTATAAGAAGTCTACTGTAGAGAAGATATGGGTATTTCTCTATTATGTGGAATAATATCAAAAGAAGATTGGAAGGATGAAAAAGAGGGATGTCCAGGGAGGGACAGAAAGAATTGAGGGGAAAAAGAGATGTGCAAGAAAGAGTTTTTACAATGGAGGCTAAAATGGCAAAGTAGGTAGGTAAGCAACATTTGCACTCTCATCTGATTTGGTTCAAAGAAAAAAGAAAAAACTCTTCTGATGTTGTTCAGGCATGTCCAACTCTTTGAAATATTCTAGACCAAATGCCAATACTGTCTTTAAGGTCTTTTTTTTTTTTTTTTTTTTGCAAAAATACTGGAAAGGCTTGTCATTTCTTTCGCTAGTAAAATAAGGCAAACAGGGGTTAAGAGATTTATACACGATTACACATCTAATAAGTATCTGAGCCCAGATTTGATCTCAGGTTTTTCTAACACACCAGGCCCAGTTCTTTATCTGCTAAATCATGTAGATGCATCAAAATACTGTAGAGGAGAGGGGAGAGAAAGAGAGAAAGTAAGAGAGAAAGAGAGAGAGAGACAGACAGACAGACAGACAGACAGACAGACAGACAGACAGATAGAGACAGAGACAGAGAAAGACAGAGAGAGACAGAGATTGAAAAATCAACTATATACACAAAACAGAAAGACACTTCTTAAAAATTTAAAGTAAGGAGAGTCTAGATCAGGATCTATTATGCTTCGACTGAAATAAAAAAATAGTTGGATGGTAATCACAACGACAGAAAGAGTAAAAGAAAAGAAAATAAATATTATTAGAGAAATAATCAGGGAATTTACGTTTTGCTAAAAGTTATCATGGACAATGAATTAATATAAAAACAGAATATAGATGCATAAATAACAGAGCATGAAATTTTTTCAAAGAAGATTTAAATGAGGTATGGACAGAAAGACAGAGAAAAACAAAATATTACTAGGGGAAATTAATTTTCCCTTCTCAGATTTAGATAAATCTAACCAGAAAATAAAGAAAAAAGGAAGTTAAGATGATGAATAGAATTTTTTAAAAGTTAAACATGATAGACGTGAAGAATATTAATTGGGAAAAGAAAGGAGTGTTTCTATCTCTCAGACGTTTATGACTCCCTCACAAAAAATAATCATATATTGAGACAAGAATATCACAAATAAATTCAGAAAAGTATATCTATTAATTTTGCCTCTTTTGGATCATAATACATATAAAAATACATTATACGAAGGACTACTTTGGCATAGATTTAAAAATAATTAGAAATTAAAGAATCTATCCTAAAGAATAAGAGGATGAATAATAAGTCAGAAAGGCAAAGAATAATCTTATTAAAGATAATAAAAAGAATGAGACAACATATCAACATTTGTAGACACAGCCAAAGAAGGAAATAAAGGGAAACTTACATCTTTAATAAGAAAAGAGGAGTAGATTGACAAATTGGGTATGTAACTAAAGAAATTAGCCAAAGGAAAAGAAAATAACTAATTGAATACAAAAATTAAGTTAAATTCTGAAAATCAAAGGACAGATTAATAAAACTGAAAATAAAATAAGACACTAAACTAATAAATACATCTAGCAGGTGGCTATGTGAGGGGGGAACAAATAAAATAAATAAATCTTTGGGCAATTTGATTTTTTTAAAAAAAGAGACCAAATTACAAGTGCCAAAAATGAAGAAATGTAGATCTACAACCAATGATGAAGTTAATGCAAATATTAGATGTTATTTTGCTCACTTATATGCCAAATAAACTGACATTCTAAATGAAATAAAAATATTTATAAAAAATGATAAATTACTCAAATGATCAAAAGAAGAGAATGGTTAAGTAACATTATCATGTTTTAAAAAATTGAACAAATCATGAATAAGGACCCTAAAGTGGGGAAGTAGGGGACGGACCAACTAGATTCATGAGCAAATTCTGTCAAACTGTTTAAGAACTATTAATTTCAATAGTATATAAACTGTTACCCCCATTTTACTTCTCTTTTCCCATTTCCCTTAGTATTATCCTCTTTTTCACTTCTAGTTTTATTATTTTTGACATATCATCCTAAACAGATTACTACTCCACACTCTATACTTGTTCTAATTACTATGATAATGATAGCAATTTTTAAGAGGTACAGATATCATCTTCCCTTATAGGAATGAACCATTTGACTTTATTGACATCTTTAATTTTTTTCTCTCTTTCTTATTTACCTTCTCATGCTTCTTTTGAGTTTTGTATTTAAGCATCAAATTTCTGTTTAAGTGTGATCATTTCTTTAGGAATGCATGGAAATCTTCTATTTTATTAAATGACCATACTTTCCCCTGAAAGAATGTGGTTGGTTTTGCTGGGTAGTTGATTCTTGGTTATAGATCCAGTTTCCTTGCCTTCTGAATATCATATTCCAAGAATTCTGGTCCTTCAATGTGGAGGCTGCCAGATCCTATATGATCCTGACTGGTGCTCCTTGATATCCAAATTGTTTCTTTCTAGCTACTTGTACTATTTTCTCATTATCCTGGGAGCTCTTGAACTAAGCTACAGCATTCCTGGGAGCTGTCATTTGGGGATTTAATGAAGGAGATTATTTGTGAATTCTTTCAATCTCTATTTTACCTTCATGTTCAAGACTATCAGTGCAGTTTTATTGGATAACTTCCTGTAGAATGATGTCCAGGTTTTTCCTTTGGTCATGATTTTCAGGTAGTCCAATATTTCTTAAATTGTCTTTCCTAGAGACAATTTTCCAGGTCAGTGTTTTTTTAACAAGATATTTCATATTTTCTTCTATTTTTTCAAGCTTTTGATTTGATTTTATTGTTTCTTGATGTTTCATGTAGTCATTACCTTCTATTTGCCCAATTCTAATTTTTAAAGACTGAATTTCTTCCATGGCCTTTTGTGCCTTCTTTTCCATTTGTTCTATTCTTCTTTTAAGTCATTTTCTTCTTCATTTGACTTTTTTGGCCTCTTTTCCCAGTAGGTCAATTCTGGCTTTTAAAATATTGTTTTCTTCCTTTGATTCATGTGCCTCCTTTATCAGGAAAACTATTTTGCTTTTGAAATTGTTGTTTTCTTTTTCCCGTTTTTCTTCAACCTACCTTAATTTATTTTTTAATTCCTTTTTGAGCTCTTCCAGAGCCTGAGTCCAATTCTTAGTTTGTTTTGTGGTTATGTTTGAAATTCTTTGAATCCTGACATCCTCTGTTGGTTCTGTTCTTTGGTCTTTATCCCTGTAGAAAATTTCGATTGGTACCTTCTATTATTTTATGTTGTTTAATTATTTTCTCTTTTTCTTTTTTCCTATGAACTATAAGGTAAGCCCTCTGTTTGTTTACTATATTAGACCAGTTGTTACCTTGCCCTGGGGTGGGATCTTCAATCTTCTTTCTCTTCTCCTGGTATACTGGATTTGGCCAGTTGAGCTAACCTGCCCTGAGCCCAAATCTTCACCACTGCCAGCCCAGGAGGTTGAAGGTTCTCAGGCAGATGGCCCTTCATTCCTCCCTTCCAAGTGCTATTAGAGTCTGGGACCTTCATGGCTGCAATCCTCAACTGAGATCCAAAGTCAGTCAACATCTAATCGTAGCATTCTGAGGGGTGTGGAAGTGGGGTTCAAACAGCACAGTTTTGTTTCCCATCTCCCCTTATCCCTATAAAAATCGCCTCTCTTTGTCTACCTTTCAAATTGTATTCAGCAGAAGAGCCCTGTGACTCTGTCTTGTTGTTGGTTTTGGATTCTTGTCTTTTTTTTGAAGTGCTTTTTAATTATTATTATGGAAAGATAGTGTGTGGGGGTGAAAGTGAAGGGAGGAAGGTAGAAGGAAGAATGGAATGGGAGAAAGGAGAGAGGATGGTAGAGGAAGGGAGAGGACGGTTTTAGTCCCCAGCCCCAGGCAGGGGAAATTGACCAGAGCCCTCAAATGAATGATCTGAGAGCAACTTTAAGGATTGAATAGCTAGGTTTTATTTTAATTAGGAAAGGGTAGGTCTAGGGAAAACTAGGAGATAGGAAGAAAGGGAAAAAGGCATGAGAGATCAGGGTCTCACAGTAGAGAGAGTTCCAGGGTAGAGAGCAGAGCTTCCACAGGGTCAGGAGAGAAAAAAAAAAAAAAAACGGTGCCAAACTTTCCCTTTTATACTTTCTCTGACACCTCCCACAAAGGAAATGGAAGGTGTCAGGGGAAGTTGTAGCAGAGAGAGTCCTGGGAGTTGTAGTCTTCCAGGGCTTACAAGAATTTCAAAGGACACGCTAGATAGAGAGTTTAGCCTTTGCTGTTCCTAAGTCACCATCTTGACTATCATTGCCCTATAGAGAAATAGCAAGGGAATGAGACAAGGGTAGGGCAACAGAAGGGAGGGAAAAGTAGGAGGGATGACATAAAACAAAATACCTGTGAGGAATAAAAGAGCGAAAGGAGGAAGAACCAGATCAAAAGGGGAAAATAAGATAAAGGGAAATTCACAGTTGTTAATCATAAAAAATGTGAATGTGAATGGCAACTCACCCATACAAAAGAAGTATATAACAGAGTGGGTTAAAAACTAATATCCTACTATATGTTATTTACAAGAAACACACTTGGGACAGAGAGACAAACAGAATAAAGGTCAAGGGTTGGCACAAAATATAATATGCATCACCTGAAGTTAAAAAAAAAAAAAGCAGGAGTAGCAATTACCTTTTCAGACAAAAACTAAAGCAAACATAGATAGATCTGACTAAAAGAGATAAGGAAGGACATTAAATCATGCTAAAAGGTACTATGAACAATGAAGTGATATCAATACTAAACATATATGCGCACCAAATGGTAGAGCCTCCAAATTTTTTAAGGAGAAATTAAATGAACTTCAGAAGGAAATATAGAGTAAAATTATACTGGAGTTGGGGGAATACAGGGTCTCAACTTCCTCCTTTAATATGTAGATAATTCAAACAAAAAAATAAGAAAAAAGTTAAGGAAATGAATGAAATCTTAGAAAAGGTAGAATTAATAGAACTCTGGAGAGAATTGAATGGGAATAGATAGGAATATACCTTCTTTTCAGCAGTACATGGTTCCTACCCAAAAACTAACTGTGTATAAGGACATAAAAACTTCATAACCAAATGCTGAAAAGCAGAAAAAAATAAATGAATCCTTTATAGATCATAACACAATAAAAATTATAATCAATAAAACTCCATGGAAAGACAAAAAATTAATTGTAAACTAAATAATCTATTGCTAAAAAGGGAGTGGGTCAAAGAACAAATTATAGAAACAATAAATAATTTCACTATTGAGAGTAACAATGAGGAGACCACAAATCAAAATTAATGGGATATAGCCAAATCAGTACCTAGGGGAAAATTTATAATCCTAAATACTTACATCAAAAAAAAGGGGGGGGGCAGCTGGGTGACTCAGTGGATTGAGAGCCAGGCCTAGAGACAGAAGGTCCTAGGTTCAAATCTGGCCTCAGACACTTCCTAGCTGTGTGACCCTGGGCAAATCACTTAACCCCTACTGCTTAGCCCTTACCACTCTTCTGCCTTGGGGCCAATACACAGTATTGACTCCAAAATGGAAAGTGTTTAAAAAAATAAAAACAAAAACAAACCAACAAACAAAAACCCTTTAGACAATATAAAATACTTAACAGGTTTGCCATCACTACCCTTGTTATGTTGATTTTAACAGAGATATTTGGGAAGCTGAAGGGATAGCCAGATATCAGTATTTTGCTAGACTCACTCTCCCCCACTGACAGGCTTGAATGAAAAGGGAGGGGCAAAATCCAGCTCAGTGTTCTCTTCTCCTCCTTCCCAACAAGCAGTTAGAAATCAGTTTGAAATGGTGGTTGGACTGATGTCTTCTGGCAAGGCTAAGCAAGGCAATTCTCTAATAATGTTGTCTTTCCTCAACTTATTTTCCACACAGGTTTGACTAAGGGATAATAGGAGAAGCTTGATGCCTTGTATTTATCAGGGACAGATGAATCTGACTTGTATGGGCTGGACAGCTGAAGGAAACTTAGCTGAAGATGGATGTGAGTATTCCCAAAATAATAAACAGGCACAGCTACCCAAAAATGAAGGTTTACTGATAAAAATGAGGAAGGGAAGGAAGGGAGGGGTTTCAAGGATTAGGATAAGATCTGGGAAGCCCTGAACTGTTAAGTAGAATCAGCCCCTCTCCCCAGAAGGGAGAGGTAATCTTTATAACTAGCTTGCCCTCAAAACCTATAATTATCACTTCTAATATCTAAAATAACTAAATGGTAACAATAATGCTATTGCAGGAAAGGTCTAATTCAGCTAAACAGGCAAACTGCAGAGAAGAACCAAAATGGTTTTTGCCACCAGGTCTCTAAAGCTATCCAGAACTGGGATTAATTAGTAGGGTGATCTGCTCACTTCCAACCCCAAGAACCAATAGCCCTTAATTGCCTTAAACTGCCCCTTCACCCAGAGTTCTCCCGGGGGGGGGGTCCCCTAGAATTCTGGGTGAGGCTTGACCCTATATTTTGCAGGAATTCCACCCAGCCATTTCCATGTTACAGTATTTCCCTTTTCTAGTAGGTAGAGTTTCGACCAGAAATTCTGCAGTCTTAATACATTTCAGCACAGTTCACCCCCCCTCTATGCTACAACTTGTTAATATTAAAAATGATAAAGGCTGTGATAATAATATAAATTAGTATTTTAATTAAAGCCATGTTGATAGATAAAGTTATCAGACCACGCGCTTGTAAGCATTCAAAACTGCCGCCGCCTCCATTACTGCCTCCTAGCCAAGCTCCTACTCTCCAAAGAGACCATTCCCTCCTAACCCACGAGATTTAAGCTCTCCCCTGCGTCAAGACGTCGTCAAGACGTCGGGAGACGGAAATCAGTTGGACCATGTTGGATCACGGGAAATGTAGTTTTATACATTTCCCAAATTTCACTTTTTACAAACTAAAGCAACTTTCTAAGCAAATTCCTATTCTTAACATCTTAATCCTATTCTTTCTATTCCTATAGCTTTTGTTAACTATCTACCCCTATCTAAAAAGGGAAAAGGAAGGTAAACAAAGGGGGAAAACGGTTTTGATATAAATACAAGCGTAATAACAAATGTAACAGAGTAACACAACCATAAAACCAAATTTACAACAAATACAGGTTGCAATGACTATTCCTAAAGCGAGGTTTGTGCTCTGAGAGAGACTCCATAGTGGTTAGGGACATAACTGTTGCTAACCCTGGGAGATCTCAGAGTTAGGGAAAAAATGCATCCTGATTCCCTGGGATCCTGAGAGGTGGAGGCTTTCAGCAGTGGACAACAGACCTGCAGAGCAGCACCAAGTGGGGAAATGGTTTGTGATCTGGTGGACAGCATTGCAAACTCACTCTCCCTACCTGGGTACCTTGCATCATCTGTACTGGTGGAGTTGGCTCTTGGCATCCTGTGACCATCCTTGGATTTACTGTGAGACCCCAATTGAAAACTATCCTCAGGCCCTTTAGCTGAGCTGACCAAACCTGGCTGGAACCAGGTTTGGAGGAGCTTTCCTTGTGACTTCAGTACTGCTTCCTTTGTGCCCTGCCTGGCTTAGGTCAATAGAATAGTCTAGTCAAGTCCTTCCCCTGCCCCCTGTGGTTTGCCCTTAGGTTTCAAGTATAGAATCCCTTATTCCCATCCTTTTATTATTTCCCTCAATTAAACTGTTATAAACTTTTACCTTTTTGCCTGCTGGTTCCATAGCCTAGGAGAGCTGAGTGACTGTTGGCCTAACAGCCATTCTTATTGACAGTTAACAGCTTGGCTGTAAACCCTGGTCTCCCTATCCTGGTTCGTCCTGTCTCTCCTTCAACCAGTGTGAACCCACAAACCATTTAGGTTATATTTTAATAATAATAACAATATCCTGGTGCCCCACCATTACACATGCAAGCTACCATGTGATGTCTCATTTATGTATTGTATGGTTGTGACATGATATTATAGCCTTACATATATATTTTTTTCTTCCAGTCCTCTTCCTGCACAGTTAAAATTAAATAAATTAAATTTAAAACAATTTAAAAAATTAAATAAAGATTACAAATCCCTTGTGATTGTCCATTTCTCCGTGCCATCATCACTGTGAATTACTGCAGCTTGTAGCTTCTGTTTTCTTCGTTTCTTCTCTGTACCACATGCATACTTGTCTGTTGTCTATCATCTTGCCATGTTGGTGACTTGTCACTTTCTTAATTAGGAACATTAGTCATTGTGATGTAATTGTGTTAATCATTATCGTATTATTTTGTGTTGAAAACAAATTTTGCAGTTTTTTTTTTTTTTGGATTTTCAAGCAGTTCAGTTTTCTTCAATAGTACATTCTGTATGCTGTGGATCTGGCTGGGTATTCATTTCATGTTGCTCTAATTCAGTTGGTTTATCATTGTGTTCTTCATGTACAGCATGTTCTTTTACAGGCTTCAGTTGTGTGATGTGGAACCAGGGGTCTCTGTTCTCAACTTTGACTTATGTTGGGCTAGTTAATAGTACTTAGTAAGGCCCTAATCATTTAGGGTCTAGAACGGATTTCCTTGCAAAGTTCCTTATGTAGACCATATCCCCCTGTTTGAGCTGATGTAAGCTAAAGTCTAAAGGAACTCTCTGGGTTAGCAAGCCAAGTTTGTGCAATTCATCCAGTCCTTTCTTTAAAGCTTTTATGTATTTATATAGTTGACATTCAGCTCCAAGGTGTGATAAGTGAGCTGACTTCTGAGATGAACTATGCCATGGAGCATGACCATAGAAGAGTTCAAATGGTGATAAGTGTGTGCCACTACAGGGTTGACTTCTCAGATAAAAGAAAACAATGGGGAGTGCTTGTACCCATTTCAGATGGCTCTCAGAACACACTTTTCCGATCAAATTTTTAATTTTCTTATTGCACACCTCAGTCTGCCCTGATGATTCTCTGTGATAGATGCTATGAAGGCTTCTTTGTATTCTTAAGGTCTTATAAATGTCATGCAGGATGTTTTGATAAAAGTGTGACCCATGGTCCGAGTCAGTTCTAGCTGGTACAGAAAATCTTGGGACTATCTCTCTCAGAAGTGTCTTTACTGGGGCAGCTGGGTAGCTCAGTGGAGTGAGAGTCAGGCCTAGAGACAGGAGGTCCTAGGTTCAAACCCGGCCTCAGCCACTTCCCAGCTGTGTGACCCTGGGCAAGTCACTTGACCCCCATTGCCCACCCTTACCAACCTTCCACCTATGAGACAATACACCGAAGTACAAGGGTTAAAAAAAAAAAAAAAAAAGAAGTGTCTTTACCACTAAGGCTGAGATGTTTTTCTTTACAGGGAACACTTCTGGCCATCGAGTCAACCTGTCAATGATGACTAGGCATATTTGTATCCTTGACAATTGGGCATTGATATATAACCAATCTGTAATCACTCAAATGGGGTATATGCCAATCGTCTGCCCCCTAGCCCCTTAAATTTGGTCATACCCTGATTATACTGCAAACACACCTTGCATTTCTGGCATGTTTTATTTGCACAATTTGATATGCCAGGAGCCGCCCAGTGTCTTCAATTGCCATCCACCAGGGATTAGGTCCCATAACGGCCTTTGGCATGTAATGCATTGCATAGGGTATTATATAGAGATCTTGGCAGAATGGGTTTGTCTGCACTAGAAGACCATACACCTCTCACTAATTTGGCCCCTAGATTTTCTATCCAGTGCTTCACTTCCCTTGGGGAGTATGCTTGTTTTAGATCTGCTTCATCCACCAAGGAGAAGTTCAGCACATGGATGGGACCAAATTGGGCACTATATTTGGCTGTAATGTCCCCCCTTCTGTTTCCTAATGAGACTCCATCTTCACCTCTTTGATGAGATTGGCAATGCATCACTGCCACCTCTTTAGGTAACTGGACAGCTTCCAGGAGTTGGTTTATAAGGCTCCCAAAAGCTATTTCCTTCCCATCAGCAGTTACAAACCCCCGATATCTCCAGATTTGGCCTGTGAGATGGACTACATTGAACACGTATTTGCTTTCAGTATACACATTTATCCTTTTGCCCTGGCCAATCTCTAGAACTCTGGTGAGACTTAGGATTTCATCACCTTGAGCACTCATGGACTTTGGTAGAGCTGCATACCATAAAGTCTCATTTTGAGTCACCATAGCTGCATCTGTATATTGTTTCCCATCTAACACGAATGCAGAACCATCGGTAAACAGTGTCAGATCTGGAGAGACCAAAGGGATATTGGTCAGGTCATCTCTAGTTTTCTGCATTATTTCCAAGGTATCTGCACAGCTATGGATGGGTTCCCCTTCTAAAGGTAAGTGTGGCATTAGTGTGGCTGCGTTAATCTCCTTATGATGATGGAAAGTTAGGTTCTCATTGCCCAGCAACACAATTTGATATTGGGATAAGCACTGGGATGTAAACGTTTGCAGGTTGCTATTTATCAAGATGGTATCTATTTGATGAGGTGAGGACTGCATGATCCTGAATCCCAAAACCAGATCTGAAGATTTCTTTACCATTAGGGCAGCAGCTGCAATTGCTCTCATACATGGTGGCATCCCCCTAGCCACTACAGGTTCTCCTTCCCTTCCCTATAGCAAGATCAGGTCAAAATGGATATATGATTCTATATAAAAAGTGATATCATAACATAATTAGGAGAAAATAGAATAGTTTACCTGGAAGATCTTGGAGAAATTAAGAATTTATGACCAAACAGAAGATAAATAATATTTTATGAGATAATATGAATAATTTTGATTATGTTAAATTTAAAAAGCCCCTATTCAAATAAAATAAATGTAGCATAGATTAGAAGGCAAATAAAACATTGGGGAAAATTTATAATAAATTTCTCTAATAAAATCTCATTTCTCAAATTTATAGGGAACTAAATTAAATTCAAAAAAATACAAACCATTCCCTAATTGATAAATGATCAAAGGATATGAACAAGCAATTTTCAGTTGAAGAAATCAAAGGTACCAATAATCATATGAAAAAATGTCCTAAATTACTCTTGATTAGAAAGATGCAAATTTTAAAAGTGGTGAGGTACTACCCCACACCTAGCAGATAGGCCAATATGGCAATAAAGGAAATTGGTAAATATTGGAAGGGATGTGACAAAATTGGGACACTAATGCATAGTTGGTGGATGTGTTAACTGATCTAACCATTCCTGAAAGCAATCTGGAACTATGCCCAAAGGTCTATAATACTATGCATACCCTTTGATCCTATAATATTACTACTATGTCAGTATCCTAAAAAGATAATAAAAAAAGGGGAAAGGACAAAAATATTTATAATAGCTCTTTTTGTAGTGGCAAGGAATTGGAAATTGAGGGGATGTCTTTCAGTTGGGGAATGTACGAACAAATTGTGGTACATGGTGGTGATGTAATGCTATTATGCTATAAGAAATGATAATCAAGATGATTTCAGAAAAAACTGGAATAATCTGTGGGAACTGATGCAGAATGAAATAAGTGGAAATGGGAGGCCTTTGTAAACAGTAACAATAATATTATACAATGATTAGGTGTGAAAACTTGGCTACTCTCAACAATGCAATGATCTAAATCAGTCCTGAAAGACCTGTGATGGAGAATATGATCCACCTCCAGAGAAAGAACTGTTGGAGTTGTCTTTCACATCAGTGTGTTTATGGTTATATTTTGGGTTCGGGTTATATATGAATGTGCTTTTAAAGCATTGACCACTATGGAAGTGTATTTTGCAAGACAATAAAATAAACTTTTAAATTTAAAATGTTATTTATATTCTATCGGATTTTCACTTATTTAGTTAAATATATCTCAATGGACACATCATTAATAGTTGGTGGAGTTGTGATCTGATTTGACCATTCTGGAGAACAATTTGGAACTATGTCCAAAGGACTTTAAATTCTCCATACACTTTGATCCAGCAATACAATAACTGGGTCTGTATTATAGAGATACAAAAAAGGGGAAAAGATCTATTTCTACAAATACCTCTCTCTCTCTCTCTCTTTCTCTCTCTCTCTCTCTCTCTCAATCTTAAAAAAAATATATATGTATATATTTATATGTATGTACATATATATATGTATATATTTATATGTATGTACATATATATATATATATATTTCCAACCGACACTGAACTGATCTGGCCTCACTTGGGAGTATATTATTAATTAGAATATATAATATAATATAATATAATATAATATAATATAATATAATGTTTGAAATTTCTGCTCTATGGCTCCATTCACTATAATGTAGTTTTGTTTTGTATCTCTTTATTTTTTGAATATTTGTTTTGGTTTTGTCAAATAGCATGAAGGAAATACTTGCTAATTTGCATTCACTTGAATTATAGTAATTGTTTTCTCCCATCTCCTGGGATTATTTTTGTATGTCTTTGTTATTTAAATTTGTTTCAAATAAGTAACATTTTGGGTTTTTGTTACACCTTTCTCTGGGATTTTGCTTATCAGTTGTTACTTCTTTTCCACTTTTATCTGATTAATTAATTTTCTCTCTTTCCTCTCAGTTGGTCAATTATATTCTCCCTTTCTCTCCTCCCATTAAACTAGTCCTATCAAATAGTTGTTTGTTTGTTTTTAATTTTTGATATTTCACTTTTTGTTTCCTTTTCCAGATAGGATTTCTCTTATCCTTTAATCAATCTTCTCTTTCTATCTATTCTAGACAATTATTGTCTGGTTTCTGACCCTTACACTTATCTAAACTTCTGTATTCTGTGTATTTCTCATGGAATGAAAATTTCTAAAGGTTTCTTCTGGACTTTCCTCTCTAAGTAGATTCTGACACTTTATAGAGCTCCTCTTTCAGATTCCTTTTCACTATTGTGCCTCTTTCACAGAAGAAAGCCAATTCCTAAAGGTGACAGAGAAGACAGTGCCCCGTTATGAGATCTCTCCACCACATCTCTGTTTATGTAGTCCACCATTTGTTTATAAGTTCCCTCAGTTGTTTTTCCCCTCATATTTGCCTTAAATTCTCCTCTTTCAGTCCATGCCCTTTTATTTTACCAGGTATTTGTTGCACTCGAGGTAGATCTAGTGGTTTTTTTAAGCACCAAATCCCCTCAGACCACACTTACTGCAAGGTCCCTATCTTCTTTCATAGAACATATCTCTTCCCCAATAAAAGTATTCATCAATAAAACAACTTCCCATTACCTTCCTTTTCCTCTCCTTTTCAATGTTTTTCTCCTCCTCCTTACATGTTCCCCTTTAGGTTTTTTTCTCTTCCTAAGACCATCAGGGTTACCTTTCCTTCATGCTATTCCTCAATTTGCAAAGTGACTTCTGTATATTGCAAACTCTATTTCATCCCATTGCTTCTCTCCTTCTCTTTCATTTACCTTCCTATTTTTTAAAATAACATCTGCATCCTCCTCTCCACCCTAAAAAAGGCAGGCTGTGGCAAGGTTCTGTCTTAAAATCTCAAGCTATTATTTTTACTGTTGTTGTCTCCTGATTTCTACCTTCACCCTTGTTTCTTTGTATACGTTTAGAAAGAAATCTCTGGTCTCTCTGCTGTTATTCTGTTATTAAAGATGTCTTAGGTTGCTGCATTTTTTGGAACGCATTAATTTTTTTTTAAACCCTTGTACTTCGGTTTATTGTCTCATAGGTGGAACATTGGTAAGGGTGGGCAATGGGGGTCAAGTGACTTGCCCAGGGTCACACAGCTGGGAAGTGGCTGAGGCCGGGTTTGAACCTAGGACCTCCTGTCTCTAGGCCTGACTCTCACTCCACTGAACTACCCAGCTGCCCCCTGGATCGCATTCATTTTTGTTTCTTTATGTTGTTTAAGATCCAAAAAAAGTTATTCATGTCTGGTTTTCCTTCTTAAAATGTTAAAAGGCATGTGGTAGTACTGAATATACATATTATTATTATTATTATTATTATTATTATTATTATTATTCATAGTAAGTTCAGACTTACAGAAGAGATTACCATGGGCTGCATGCCAATATCCCATATTCTTCAAAACAACACTCGTCCATTCTCTCCTTGTTTTTTCAAAGGTACAAAATAATCTTGTGCTATTTGAATTCCCTTTCCTTTGCATTTGAAAGTCTTGCTCCTGATTCTTTTCAAAACTTCTGAATATTCTGAGAAGGGCATCACCAGGCTGCCAAAGAGACATATGACACAAAACAATTAATCTCTGTAATAAGAGAAGGCAATACACATAGTGGGAAGGAGGGGCAGGAAAGTGTCAGAGCTGAATTAAAAACTCCCAACCCAGTATTACTTCATCACTGTCAGCTACCCATAAGAGAGATAACTTGGACATCTTTGAGGGGATATCTAGATGCAGGAAGTAGAACAGAGATTTGTTCACCTGAGTCATGCTGCCAATTGAACTAGAAGTCAGATTTGTTTTCCTTTGTCATTTCTTTGAAAGACTATTTTTTCTTACAATTTACTGATTAATATAGTTCCTGGCATATAGTATGTACTCAATACATGATTACTGATTGAATGACTAACAAAGGTCATTTTCTTGTCTATATGATAGTATGTTCACTAAGTTTGATTTGATGTCAAAATAACATCTATCTATTTTTTTAAATTCAATGACAATAAGTATGCGCAATGGTGGAGAGTGGGGGAATATAAATTATAATCAAAACCCTCTTGAATAGATTACTTTCTCATAATATTTAGGCCAGGAAGAGGGAGAGATTTACATTTAACACTTCAAACAGCTCCATATGTAAATAGGAGAAGCTTAAGTAAAACTATGGAGGCAGGCAAATATTTGGCCTTTCTTCTTCCAATCAAAACAGAGGGAACAAATCATTCACTCCTTTCTTACATCACTAAAGCCAACCTTACTGCACTATGCACCCATTTAAAGTAAGGTCCACAGGGCCTTGAACAATTTTTTTTTTTTTTGCAGAAGAAATAAATATGAAAAAGTTGCCACCTGTAGTACCCATCTCATGTTCCCCCCAATGAAAATATTAAGGCAATCAACATTGAAAATTATTAAAATAAACAGAAGGTTAATACAGTGTTTTATGGGTGTTTTAAAGTAATTTTAACTAAAATTTTTATTAGGAATACCCAGCAGTAAACTGGTAATATGGACATCTGTTAAGCATTTAGATGGTAACTAGAAACATAAAATTTTAATAGTCAGTTTCTTCAGTATTTAAGACTATATTGCTATCAACATATTTTTCATAAAGAAAGTCATGCACTACTGTCAGTTATATTTATTACACTGAGGAACATTTTAATATAATAATGCAGATGTCTTCATTCCATAAACCCCAATGGTACTTAAAGTTAGAATTTTATTACTTGTGCCTAGGGCCAAACAAAGCTATAAACCTGCTAAATTCTAATTCAGATACTGCTGTTGGGTTTTGCACATTTGAGTTGTAAATTACAATATGAAGTAATCAAATATGTAGAAAAAATGACAGTCATAGAGCCAGCATTCTGGATTCATAAGATTTCATAAGGAACCAAGAAATGAATTTATAAACATCAACATACTACTATGTGATTATGAATTTTTCTCTAAAATATGATAATACTATTCCAGTGGCTTAAGGGATAGTGTGTCAGTCAGCACTACCTACATTAAATTTTTTTTTCAAAAAAGCATCTGGTTTTATATAGTACTTGTCTTGAAAACAATAATCTTTGTCCCTCCTCTATTCCTCAGACAGATAATGGTCAAATGCCCCATATCGTCATATTACAAAGATATTTTTAAAAGCATTTACAAGGGAACTCTCCCATGACATTTTGTTACACACAAAGAGTACAGCTTAAAATAATTGAAAGAGTGTTAAATTCTCCAGCTAATCACACAAAGATGAAAAAATTACCATTTTATCTCAAATAAATGAAAGGAAAATTGAGATACTTATTTTTAAACAAAGATATGTAAATATGCTTTAGTTAGTAGCAATCAAAATATTACTGGAAATTCTATTTTTGTGGGACATTATTAATCCTATTTCCTATGTTTTAAAACAACTAAAAATGAGAAGTGATACTTTTTCTAACAAAAAAGAATAAACATTTACTTTAGAAATATTAAGTCTATCTCTAAGAAGTAAAGTGGAGAATTATACAATCATCTGAAAATGAAATTCAAATAAGCATGTGTTTCCTCTGTGAACTGAGGATTTTTCATTCTAATATTTTAAATTAGTTGATACATAAAAATATTTTATCTCTTTTAATAGAATTAATATGGGAGGAGCTAGTGTGAAAGAGTCCACCTGTTAACCTCAGAAAAAAACATTATTTGGATATTAAATTGTTTTAATATTCATTTTAATTTCCTTTATACTTTGCCTGAATGTTGATGAAAACCCTGAAACATGGAATGAATGTATGTGCTAGACTTGGAATCAGAAAAAAATGGATATCGAAATCCGAATATATATATATATATATACATATATATATATATATATATATACACACATAGAGAGAGAAAGAGAGCTATGTGACCATGGGCAAGTCACTTAACCTATCCCAACATCATTTTTCCTCAGCTATAAAATGGAATGTAAATACCTAGAATACTTATTTCACAGTCTTGCTCTGGGGTTCAAATGAGATTACATGTCAAGCATTTTACACACTTTAGAGCAGGGGTCAGCAACCTTTTTGGCTGTGAGATCCATAAACACCACATTTTTTAAAATGTAATTTCGTGAGAGCCGTACAGTGCTCATAGTGCGCGCTCCTGTAACAGCGCCTGAAAAAAAAAATTGATTTTATGGCTCCTGCAGAAAGAGCCATACGTTGCCGATCCCTGCTTTAAAGTGTTCTTTAAATGTCACATTTGTCAGTTATCAAATGAATGAAGCTGAAATAGACAAATGAAAAACAATAATTTTAAAATAGATAAATAGATTGCTGCTGGATTATATATGTATAATTAGAATTTTAAACCCCAGGACTCTAATCCCAGCTTCCCATGTTCCTTCTCATGCTACGTCCTTATGTAGGGAGGATATAAGTTTTGTGTAGCTCTGCCCTCTCACTCTCTTCTCCCAGAAATGTGGCTGTAGAGATGAGGTGAGGTGAGAGGCAGGAGAATTTTACTCAGGTGTTTTTAACTCAGGTTTTTACTTTTGTTCTTTTTATTTTCTTCTACTTTAAGTGATTATTAATAAACCTTATAAAACATAATACTTAGAGTTATTGGATATTAATTTTAATCTTACATATACCTATGTTAAATTACATAATCATGATCCCAATATAATAAGTTTTTTGTGACCATTTCCTATATCTTACACACACACACACACACACACACACACACACACACACATCTTCTGAGGATGCCCATCTTACTACATACCAATAGCAGACATCCTTATATGTTTTAAGAATCACAAAGTGCTTTACTGAATGCATTATCTCATTTGAACATCATAACAACACTGTGGGGTTGGTTGTTTTAGTGTTAGAACAGATTTACAAATGGGAAAACTGTAACTCTTTGGTCTTTGCCTATGGACACATGTCAAATCAGTGATGGAAATGAGATTGTAACCCAGGTTCCTTCTGACTATATCCATAACAATTTCACTGTCTTTTCATGTAAAAGTAGTATATGATAGATTTGGCAAATATATTAAAAATTATCATACTTATAGAATATTTTAAAAATTAATCAGTGAGCATTTATTTGCTAAATATAGGAGGACCATAGAAAGAAGTTGACAGGGAGAAGGATGTCCCCAACCTCAAAAAGGTGATATTCAAAGGGGAGAGACAATCTGTGAACAACTATGTAAATAAGTGACGTTTGGGGTGTAAATCTGAAGTTATCTCTAAGGGAATGCAATAGTAATGGGGAGGGATGGGAAGCATGTAAGGTTGAGGAAAGACTTTTATGCTGAAGACAGGATAATGGGATTTATGGTGAATCTTGAAGGAAGTCAAAGGAAGGGAATTGCAGGCAGGTAGGAACACAAAGAGTTGAAAGTTGGAGGTTGAAAGTCATATGAAGGAACAGAAAGTAGGATAGTGTTATTGGATCTTAGAGAATATGGAAAAGAGAAAATATAGCAATACTGGAAAGGTAGGAAAAGGCCAGGTTATGAAGAGGTTTTTTTTTAAACCAAACAGGAATTTATAAATGATATTGAAAGTAAATATTGAAGTTTGTTATTAAAATTGGTGTCACCTATATATAATCTCTACTTTCATGTCTATTGGTACAGCTACATATCTTTATCTAGACAGAGATGTCAAGAAACTCCTGAGTCTGACAGTCCTAAAATAAAATGTTACTTGGAAATGTTTAAAAAAATAAATTAAATTACAATATTGATAATGTTAATTTTTGTTTTTTTGATGTTGTTAATTTTATGGGTAAATATTAAACACTGAGTTCACTGGGGTTTAGAGAAAGGGGAAAAGGAAGACTGCTTGGGAAAAGGGATAACAGACTAAGAACAAATACCAATGGGGAATCACCTTTATACCCACAAATACAGGACTTGTGAAATGAGTAACACCTGTATGGAGGAATGGCAGTTAAATCAGTTAAGCAATGAGCCAGACTCCAGTCAGCTGGGGAATTAAAATAAAACCTTATATAACTTAATTAAGGTACTTCTAGGGTTAAGGAGAACAGACAAGAAGCTATAAACAATAATTTATTAAAGTTAGGGAGATAGGTAAACAGGGATTTCGTTAACTGGGGTTAACTATGGATCAGAAACAAGGGAAATGGATCACTACTCAAAAACTCTAACACTAACTAGATCCAAGCAGGATGGACTCTCACTCCTTGGGTCCTTGTCCCTCCAGCAGTGATCTCAGCTGTTCTAAGGTCCCAGATGAAAATCAGCCAGTAATTCCAAAAGAGTCTCCAACCGAGAGCTATCCACACTTAGAAGTCCACCTTCCAAGCTGCAAACCACACAGGCCACACAGTAGATGGGATGGTATTTTAGAAGTACAGACACACCTGCTTCCTCTCCAGTGGCAGCAACCAATAGATTCAGACCCTTGAGTCTCACCTGCAGAGTTCCAAGGCTCTCAGAATGTTCCATTCATACATTCTGCTTTGCACAACTTTTCTCTGTCTATACTTAAAAATGCTATTTCTTTATTACAGTACACTGCCAAAAGGAATCCATTTCTAAGTTTGACATCACTGACATAGAGTATAATAACCAAATATTGTCTATCTATTCCCACTTGTGTTACTTATTCAATATATATATATATTTGTATATATATGCCCATATGAAAAAAATAACTCCTAAGCACTGTTTGGTTTGATTTACTACCTTTAAACATAGAATAGCAAAGAGATAAAAATATTTTCAAAAAGAGAAAATAGGCTAAACTGATATAATTTCAAGAAGAAGACACATCGGAAGATTTTCTATGATAATCACTTGAGTCTCTACCAAAAGAAAGGATCTGAACAATATTGTGATCAGTAGACAGGTTGAATTTCCTCAGGGAATAGTAAGCAGCTGAGGACCTATCCCCAAAAGGCACCTTGATTCTAGCATTTTAATTAGCGATATGTTTTCATTTGTCTAACATATATATATAATATTTACATCATGTTTTGGGTAGGAGAAAGCCCTTAATGTTTAATAAATATTTATTTAACCATTTTTTGTTAAATACCTACTATGTGGTAGTTACCGTAGTAGTCCTGGAAAAACAAGTTGAAATTTGAACAATCCTTCCTCTTAAGAAGCTCACATTCTATTTACAATTCTATGTCTCAGAGTCACAAATACATATAATATTTATTTTATTTTGACTTGCTCAACCCTTCCTCTTTGAGGCCTTTCCTTGTCCCTCTTGATGCTAATATCTCTTCCCCTAGATTACTTTGTATCTGATTTATATGTTTTGTACATCTCTATGGATTAATAGTCCTCCATCAGAATTCTCAATTCAGTCAGGTCCAAATCTTTATGACCCCATTTGGGGATTTTTTGCAAAGAAAGTGGAGTAGTTTTCTATTTCCTTCTCCAGTGCATTTTTATAAATGAGGAATTGAGTTGAGAAAAAAAGGTTAAGGGACTTGCCCACTGTTATGTTCATATCCTGGGAAATGATAGATGCCACCTTTGAATGACAAGGGAGGCAGTTGGAAGGCATAGAATGTTCCCAGATGCTGTGAGCCAGGGGCAAACGTCGGTTGACCTGGTAGTATAAATTCCCCTGATAGCCACTTGAAGGGGTCTTTGGTCTTTGGTCTTTGGTCTTTTGGGTTTTGGGTCCCTTAGGTCTTTAGGTCTCTGAATCATCCTAGCTCTTTAGGTCTTTGGGCCCTGGGTGGTGAACGGAGGCTGGGAGGTCTATGAAGAAGAGGATAGGAAAAATCTGAATATTTCCTGAGAGCTAGTACATCACCAAACACTGGCAGTGAAAAGCTGAGAGAATAACATCATCAACACAGCTGCATCAACAGCAGTCCTATTCTCTGCCTTGGCTGTGGCCAGGCTGGGCCAGAAGGGTAGTGGAGAACAAAGCTCCAGCTTTTACTAAGTCAATAGCGTCTAGTCCTGATTGTCAACTAGTTATAGATATTAGATTGACAGGTTATCCAATCCCCATTCCTTATCCTGTTTATCCTTTCCCTGATTATAGATTATAGATAAAGAGAGTTTAACAAGTACCTTCCTGAGTGGTCTTTATATCACGACCCTTGGGGAGGGAGCTAAAGCAGTCAGATACCAAATGTGATCCAAGGGGAATCAAAAGCCCTATAATAATAATTTATCCAACTCCAGGTGGGACCTGAAAGGGTTACCCATACACCTAACCTTTTGGGGTCCTCCCTGGGCAACTGTTAGAGAAAAGGGGAAATTATAACAACCATCAAGGGTGATAGTGGTTGGTGTTCTTCCATCATCAGCAACTAGGGAGAATACATAGATATATTCACACCACTGTATATCTATATCTCCCTACGACCTTTTTGTTTATAACACCATAGATCACACAGCTTGTAAATGTCTGAGCCTAGATTTTAACTCAGAAATACAAGGTTTCTTGATTCCAGATCAGATCCTCTATCCACTGTGCCACATATCTGCCTTCTCCCATTCAAATGTAAGCTCCTTAGTGGCAGGGACTTGTTCCCTTTAAAATTTTTAACCATAGCACTAAACACAGTGCTTAGCACATAGCAAGTGCTTATTAAATTTAATTGGTTAATTTTGACCAAGTTTTTATTTTTTTGACAAAAGTTGTGCCTGCATCATTGCTCACCATTATAGAAATTATTGAGCTTGAAATAATATTTGGATCTTATATAATCTTTATCAGATACTCTTAGCCCTCTTTAAGATTCTCAGATAAAAGATATACAGCTTCATCATGTGTCACAGATTACTTTCTAGGGGAAATTATGGTAGGTTCTTTTTTTTCATCCCTGTGATCACAATATGTGCTAAATTAGATTATGTAAACTTCTTCAGATCTCCTGTCAAAAAAAAGAAATCCGTCTGAATTAGTACCAAAATCATTTCAAACTTTTGATGAAGATATTAATAAGCAATAGATTTACACTGATTTGTTAATCAAATTCCTGGACTCTATAGTTGCAGACAATCTAGGAAAATTTTCTTGAGTCTAAATTTTTGCCTGAAATAGAGATTTACCATATTTTCTCAGAATTATTATTAACTAGAAGAAAGAATAGAATGAAAATCCATGAGCAAATTTTGAGATAATCTACTTAAGAGCTAATACAAAATATATCTTCCTTTTAAAGCATTTTACAATTTCTTCTTTGTCCAAATGATACATTCTTTTCATAATCTATTTCAATTCCCTTTATCTTTTCACTATAACTAAATCACCACCTAAGATTTGCCTAATTCTTTAAGAATTTACCAGATACTTAAAAGAGCAAAACTTTCCAATCTAGGAAATTCTAATTGTTTCTCATATGAAAGTCTAATTGCATGTATATATGTTATGTGTATATATATATATTTATGCATATATATACATATACAAGTTTATGTATGTATATATATATATATATATATGTGTGTGTGTGTGTGTGTGTGTGTGTGTGTGTGTGTGTGTGTTATGGACCAGGAATGGAGAGTGAATTGTTCACTCTTCCATCATTATCTAAAATTTGCAAACTTCATTATTAGGTCGTTAACAGTATATTCATAATATTCTATCTATTTGTGTGACATGTGAAGAGGATATCAATGTACAGAAATGCATAATGAATTTTACTGAAGAAGTTTGCCAAAATTGGAGAAAAGAAAATGCTAAGAATTAAAATAGCTGCCAAAAATGTTCATTAAATTTTCTACTCAATATACTGAGAACAATAGAGAGGTCATTCATTCCTGGCACTTTCTTTTCTCATCCTTTCCAAATTTTGGTTCTTCCTTCCTTCCTTCCTTTTTTCGTTCCTTCCCTCCTTCCTGAATTTGGAATCGGAAGAAATTTTATTTTTTTTAATCCTGGCTCTGGAAACTGTTATCTTTTTCAGCTTCTCTTCTATAAAATCCCTTCTCGATGCTCAGAGCTTTTTCCTTCCCTGGTTGTCTCTTATCACCTCTTTCTTGGACTCTTGGAATAGCCTGTTGGTGAGTCTTACTGCCTTCAGTCTATGTCCACTTCATTCTGTACTCCACTAAGTTGTCAAAATAATCTTTTAGATGACTAAGAAAGACCATGAACAATTTCATGCCTTTTAGATTTTGGGGTATTCTCCATTTTTTAAATTTGTTTTTTACCTCTGCCTTCTGACTTTAGTAGCTTCCTTCAAGATTCAGTTCAAATGCTACCATCTTCAAAAGGTTTTCCTAGTTCCTCCCCATACTGTCAGTGTTTTTTTCCCTCTGATATTACTTCCTATTTCTAGGTATATGTATATTTACATATTGTGTGTATACATGTGTCTATAAATAAAGAGAAAGAGGATAAGAAGAAATGTATGTAACTTTTAATCACTTAATAAGGATTCCTCTATATTTTGAAAAGTTGTATGTGTGATTTAAATAAGATATAAGAGAGATAAGAATAGTATTAAAAAGCCTCTACAATCATGAAAGTGATTCTATACTTCTCCTTACCTTGCCACATACTCTAAAGGCTGTAATATGGGGAAAGTGGATGACCAACCTTGTTATTTCATTGCTTAGTCACCCAAGAAAGGGAAGTAGGAAAAAGGGATATGCCCTTATCACAACCCTGATTACTGAAATTTATTTCAGAAGCCCTGTTCAGGACACCTATTCTGAACACCTGATCAGAACATCTGTGCAGAACACCTTGCCCTATTCATATCCTCTGCTGAGTCATTACCTATTCTTATAAAATCTGTAAGAACTAAGACTCAGGATCTCAGACTATACTGGAAGTCCGTAATCCCTAATTTTTGTAACCTACAACTCACAATAAAGCCATTTTTGCTCAGAACTTTGACTCCTTTTTTCTTTTTCTTTTTTAACAGTTAGCACCTCAGATGGTACTGAGTACTATACTCGAGTTTCCAATAACTATGTAGCAGAATTTCCCTGGAGATCCAGTATAGGACCTTCCCCTGGAGGAACCCCTAAAGTCTGAGATCCCTCTCAGTCAAGCAACACTCCTGAGCTAAATAAAACTCCACTTTAAAGTAATTATTTTTCCTTTTCTCTTTTGGGTCTTTTTAACTTTTGTTATGTTTTGTGTGCAATTCAGTGTTGCTCTTTGTCATGCTTTTGCTTCATAGGTACCTCAAGTTAAAGCCTAACTGGGAGTATTTAAGTAAGTATTTAATTGAATAGGGAATTTGCTTTAGCTTAGGAATTTAGATAGGTAGGAATAATTTATTTTGGTTTCAGTGTTTAGACTCATGCATAGCAGATTTGCTGTTGATAATGTTAAAGAAACAGTCTGGTTTCCCAGGATATACTGTGACAGATTCTTCTCTCTGGTTTCGTCAGAAAAAGGACACTTAAAAATTCTATGGGGGCTAATTTTCAGCTAGGAAAGGCTCACCACATAGGCAATGCATCAGTGTAAGGCATTAGTGTCTTAAAGCAAGAATTGTCAAAACTGTTCTATCTTTTCTCTCCATAAGGGATAATTGGGGCAAACTACCCCAAAAATGAAATTTAAAAACTAATGGGAGGAATAAGTTCACTTCAGGGTGTTATGTCTGAAAATTGCTTGTGTTTGTGGGAGGCAGCTCATATTTTTCTGTTTGTTATTCATATATAAGTAGTTGGACCTCGAAAGAAGTTGATAAAATTTTACAATGTTTGTAAGTAAAACATATAATCACTTGTGAATTGAGTATAACCAAATAATAGAATCTGTAGGGATCACATTTAAGAATTTTGCAAGCGGTCACTATTAATATCTTCAAAAGCATTAGCCTTAGGGAAAATTCAGGTAGAGATTTTGATTTTTGATACTATAGATATATTTATATTTAATGTGCAAAATTGATAACAACAGGCTATATATTAGACAAAGAAAAATAACTTCAAAATTAAAAAAAAAGACTTCTGATTCACTACTTTTGTAAATACATTATATGTGAAACTAAAAATAAATGTCTCATAGATAGTAAAAAAGGAGTAAGTAATCCTAGGCTACTGAGATGAAAGGCCATAGAAGAGGAAATAATTGTCTTAGCCAAGACTTCCCTAAAGCAGCTGCTGCAGGAAGGAGAGCTACACCATGGGGTAGAATTATTGGAAAACACCTTCTCATTCACAGGCTGTAAATCCCACAGTTCCATTCTCTTATTTAACCTCTCCTATTTGGAAAATGACAGAATCCATATTAATTGAAGAACCAGTTTGTAAGACAAAGAAATATAATTTTAAATGGTCCCTTCTGCAGAAACAATTGGAATAAGTCTCTGATTTGCCACTATTATGATTTTAAAAAGACATCCAGCATGAAGATGTTTTAAGAAAAGCAAATTTCAAAGGGAAAAGAATGGTGTATTTTGTATTTTTTTAATGAAGGCAAGTTTGATAGTCCCTCGCATCTATTGCCCACTAAAAAGAACAAGGAAAACTGAGGGAAGTAAGTAATAACAAAGTAATATAAAAATGATAGACATAGGGACAATAGTTAGAATTCAGGAAATGAAAAAAAAATAAGGGAGAGGAACTTGAGGGGGATCCTCAAGCTCCAATAGGCTATTTCTGTTCTGTATGAGCCTGTTCTTTTGATCTACA
Organism: Gracilinanus agilis; assembly: GCF_016433145.1. Classification (NCBI taxonomy): domain Eukaryota; kingdom Metazoa; phylum Chordata; class Mammalia; order Didelphimorphia; family Didelphidae; genus Gracilinanus; species Gracilinanus agilis. The sequence goes on from NC_058130.1 coordinate 575,676,763, forward strand.
TTTCTTCTTTTCTCCTAAGAGAAACTCTTGATATGAATCTTATCACACGAAGAGGTTGAAATGAAATGTTAAAATAGCTTCTTCATGTGTTAGAACTTGTATCAGGAATGGAAAAATCTGATAGAGAAAAGATCAAATCTGTATTTTTGAAAGTTTGAAAATGAATTGAAAAAAATTTTATTGAAAGATAGTCTATTCCAACATAGCACAAACTGCAAAATTTAAAGGTTTTCATTAGATTCAAGATTGCTATCATTAATAATTTTCAACCTCGTAAAATGAAATGAGACTTGATCTATGTTTACCTTACCTTTTTAAGTGATCTCAAATTTTAGTCCCTCTTTCAAAAAGTAACTAACCTGCTCATCAGAGATTGGATTGGCATGATAAATCTATAAAACTACAACCTTTAAAGTAAAATCCCATTATACACCAAGGAGATCATAAGGAAAAAAATATTTGTACAAAAATATTTATAGCCTCACTCTTCGTGGTGGCAAAAAATTGGAAAATCTGGGTATGCCCTTCAATTGGGGAATGGCTGAACAAATTGTAGTATCTGTTGGTGATGGAATACTATTGTGATCAAAGTAAAAATGAACTGGAGGAATTCCATGTGAACTGGAATGACCTCCAGGAAGATGCAGAGTGAAAGGAGCAGAACCAGGAGAACCTCATACACAAAGACTGATACACCATGGTAAAATTGAATGTAATAGACTTCTCTACTAGCAGTAATGCAATGATCCAGGACAATTCTGAGGGACTTATGAGAAAGAACACCATCCACATCCAAGGAAAGAATTGTGGGAGTAGAAACACAGAAGAAAAACAACTGCTTCATCACATGAGTCGATAAGGATATGAGTGGGAATACAGACTCTAAGGAATCACTCTAGTGCAAATATCAATAATATGGAAATGGGTCTTGGTCAATGACACATGTAAAATCCAGTGGAATTGTGCGTTTTCTACAGGAGAGGTTGCAGGGAGTGCAGGGAAAGAACATGAATCTTGTAACCATGGAAAGATATTCTAAATTAATTAATTAAATAAAATTTTCCAAATCCAAAAAAAAATAATAAATCACACAAAACTTTGAATAAAAAAATAAAGTAAAAACCCACCATAGGTTATCTTATTCCTGAAATAAGATAATAATAATTATTATTTACTTACTTTTTCTGTGAGTTTCCTTTGAACTTTCTCAAATGAATGGAGTAAACCTCCTTCTAGCACCTATTTACAGAATTAAATTGTTGTGATGCATTTTGAGGAACTAAGATGTCTCCTACCCTGACTATAATAATTTTTTACTTAAATCTTAGATTTTCTTTTAGAATATTACTGCTCACTATTTAATTAAATTTCCTTTCATTTCACTTTCATCCAATATGCTCACTATATGCATATACTCTTACTACTGTGTCTCAAAACCCTACTTCTTGTATTCCCAAACTCTCTTAATTCAATTACTTTCCTCTTTACTTACACTTGTTTGGCTAGAATTAAGGACACACACAATATTATTTGTAGCACTTAAAGCAAAAATAGAACTAAAACTGTGGTGTCTACCCATATTATTGCTGATACTTAGCCTCCATTTACCAACTAGATTTTGCTATATGAGATTGAATATTGAAGATTTATTTTGAAATACTTCTAAGGTTTTTTCAGGCATGAATGTCAAACCCCTATTCAGGTTGTCAAACCACTCATCAGAATGAATGAACTACAAACAGCTCCAATCATTATTTGCTTATCCCTGGATAACATTAGGGAGTATGGCCTTTTGAGAATATCAAGGTAGGGTCTTTTGACTCAGTTTCTCATAAAAGTCTAAGTCAAATCTGAGCCAAAGTGCCACACTCCTTTGCCTCTTCTTATCCTTTGCTTGAGATTAAACAAGAGTTTATTTTTATCTCCCTTTTTCCTCTCATATAGCAAACTCAGTCTTTTTTCTTAGTCCACATTAATGTTCTATTCTAACTGTAATAACACACCACATTTTTTAACTCCCTCTACTTTTAATTGCTCTTTTCTGAAAGGGCTCATTTTCCAAAATAAGATACCTATAGGCTTCTATGATATGTCTGTTACCTTACATCTATCCCATCTCATTGTCCCTTGTCTGTGTGTGAGGAGCTGATCCTTCTAGTCTCTTTTCCTCACAAGGCAAGAATCTGTGATGTTCTTAAATTTTGATTATTTAATTTTTTCTCTTTCTTATTTTTCTATCTATGATAACTCTGGTTTTTTCTTTATTTGGAATTTTCTGTTGTCTTTAATTTGTTAACTTCACCCTAAGTCTGGATCTTTCCTAATTACTTCATCCTCTTGTAATTGCTAACAGGAATAGCCATCCCTGAGTAGACACACCTATTTCCCTTATTTAAGCTTGAGGTCTCTGTCAAGATAAATGATATTGGAGCCTCCATGTCTATCATGACATAGATGACCTTTTACATGTAAAACTTTTGAAATTTTAAAATACTAAATCAAACCTTAGCTAAATCTGCAAAGTGATATTCTTTTCTCTGCTTTACTGGCCTCAACTTTAACTTCATTCAGAAACTCGATTACCTTCCCTGAACCCTCAGTCAATTGTTAAAGTAGCAAAGAAACCCCAACTTGTACATGTCCTCTGTTAATCCACTTTTATTTATAACTGATATCATCTTATCTTCAACTTATGTCTTACCCTTTTATTACCACCTCCCCCTCAATCACTGAGGACTCTGCTCTAATACTATTAGATATTCTCAGAAGAAATGTTTGCTCCCTACTCAACCTCTCAGATGGCTATAATCCATTCCATCTAAGCACATAAGTAGAAAGGTATGGTGTCCAGAGACTCTGTGGCCCTTGCAAGGCCAAACTTCTCATACTTCTGACAGAGAAGTGAGAGAGTTAGTTCTATAAACATAACCATTTTCTTATAATATATGAAACTGTTGAGAGATTTCTCTGTTTAACTTCCTGTGACTCCAAGGTACCCAATAAACCATGATCATGTTTCATCCAGAGATATACTCTGAATGCCAGTCATTGTGCTTGGAAAACATTGCCTATGAATATCTTCTACTGGCTCTCCCTGAACGTCTGGACCACCAAGAGCAACACCCCAACCCTGCTTCTTCCAACTCAGCTCCAACTGCCCCTGGTACCAAAATGTTAGACTAAAAGTCTAACATTTTGAAGACTGCCTATGCCCTAGAATAGAGTTTGCTGGTGTCAAATTAATACATGTGTAAATTTGTAATTACATGCATCTATCTGATACTTGTGATCCTATAATATAAATTGCTATCTTCCCAAAATTTTTATCCATAAGAGGTAACTCATTCTTTAATGTCTAGAAATCTTTTGAAGTAAGCTCTTAAGCTTTTTTAAGCTGACCTACTTTCTTCCTCATTTTGCATTTATGTTACAAGTTCCCTACAAGAACTTGTAAATCTTTGCTTGACCTATATCTTTTTTTTGCATTTGACTATTATAAGTTTGCCCTTTCCCCTCTTCTCCCCTTTGATTGTCATCGGTGCACCTCAGTAGGGGAATGCCCCCTCTACACCATGCATTACCTATTGGAGAGTTCTTTCTATGTATTCCGAATTGGCCCATCATTGAACATGTCCACCTTTGGGACAAAGGGAGGACTGTCAGAAGAAACTTAATGAAGTAGCTTTTAAACATTTATAAGGAATCTTCTAAAATAGTCTGATAAGATGAAACTGTTTGATTTAAGTAATATATAATAGGAAGAGGAATAGTATTAAAAAGCTTATACTTTCCTTTATTTTGCCACACATACTTGCCACTTGACACATGGGGAAACCAGGCTCCAAACCCCATCTTTTCATGACTAAGTCATTCAAAAAAGGGAAAGAGAAAAAAGAGGAGATGCCCTGGTCATATCCCTATTACTGAAATCTATTTTATAACCCTGTTTAAGATCCCTGTTTTGAAAATCTGTTCAGAACCCCTGTTCAGAACACCTTGCCCTACTCATTACCCCTCTTGCATCATTGACTATAATTATAAAATCTACAAGAACTAAGACTCAGAGTCCCAGACCATACTGGGGGTCTGTAGACCTCAGCTTTTGTAAACTGGGCTAGCTCTACAATAAAGTCAATTTTGTGCAGATATTTACCCAATTCTTCTTCCCCCCTTTTTAAGGAGAGAATGAATGAGGGAAAGAGAATACATAGCTGTTCACATATTGTTTTCATTAGAATTAGAGCTTCTTGTGATTAGCCCGCCTTTTTTGGTCATTCTTTTTATCACTATATTTAGTGCATTTCTAGGAACATAATAAGTATGTAATAAATTGTTTTTGACTTACTGAATCTCTTTCCCATGTGTTTAATTTTGTATGAGCCTCCAATCATGCCTCAAATACATCACCTCATGAATTATTTATTTGAAGCCTTTCCTAATCTCCCAAACATGCTCCCCAAAACCCCAACATGTCCTCCCACTTCTGATCATCTTGTACTAAATTATATATATATATACATATATATATATATATATATAATTTAGCAAAAACCTAAGGTTCCTGAGAGGTTACCCCTGGCAAGAATGCAAGACTTCAAAATTTAGTTAAAAATAAAAACAGAAATTGATTAATTTGGAATTCATGTTGAGAGGCCAGAGAGACATTGTGCAGGTGGAGCGCTGCCTCCTAGAGGAGATGTGTTCTGGGCTTTATATACCCTTTTGACAACAGGGCTTATTACATGATTAGAGAAAGAATGATGAAGGCATATTACTGGGTCTCTGGAACCTCAGATGGGTCATGTAGTTTTGTCCTATGCCTCAAAGTCAAAAGGGGGTGAACTGTGCTGTTTAGAGGATAATCAGATATCTGGAATATAAAATAAATGCTAATCAGGAGCAAGCTGGGAGGTGCCTATTTGTGCTCATCAAAAATGAAGGGAGAGCTAGAGGGGCTCACAGTCACCTTCTGTAACACTACAGGAATGCTACACAATCTGGGGTGTGAGGGTGTTTAGGGGAAGCCCATACCCCATATCATATATATTTCTTAAGTTGGACTATGAGTAAATGACCAAAGTGATTCGGGAAATGGTCTAGGAATATTCTCCACTCACATACAATAACAACAAAGTTTACAATAGCACATCAATCCCTGTTTATGAATGGCTCAATAATGAGAAATAACTAGTAATTTTAATTCAGAGTGGACTATTTTACTTTCTGGCTATGATAGTTACTGTGGCATGGGACTCATGAAAAATATGACTAAAGAAAGATTTACTATATTCAGAAAGAACAGAATTGATAAAAAAGAAGAGGTAAATTGTAATACAGATATACCTTCTATATAGTAGGGTTAGGTGGGCAATGGCCCTGTGGTCTATAACATCTGTGTAATTATTTTTGCCCTCCCTTCATACCCAAGAAGTTCCATTTTTTTATTTTATAGGATATTTGCAGTACCTTAAATATATTTATGAATTATTAAACTTAAAATTATCTCTACATTTCTTGCCTTTGTGTGTTATCTCCTGGCTTTTGCGTTTTTGTTTTGTTTTTCACAAAATTTAACTTGCTACTTATTGTAACTTTGAAAAAGAATTTATGTATATTTATGGCATTAAAAGATAAAATATGTTGATATTATACAATACTGTAAGTATACTTTATTCATTTCTGAATTTCTAAACTTTTCCTTTTTTTTGTTGTTTTTCACGTGTCATCTGAAGATTCCTCAAAAATTTTACAAAAAATTTTCCATTTAATTTCTTATGCTGACTGGCACCATAACAAAACCATAATGGGGAAAATTGTGATGTCAAAGGGATACTCTTATTATATGATTTTTTTTTTACAAAAGTAATCAGTAAAAGGCCCAGAGTGTTCCTATAGGAATCAGAGCCATGCTCAGGAGTATCATCCATTATCCTGCCTCTCACTGTCATTTCACAGTCCCCATCACAACATTAAAATTAACAATATATGCCGTAGCTCTTTTTCTTCTCAACATGCTGTTTTTATTTTTTTAATGAATTTTGAAAATCTTACCTTCTGTCTTAGAATCACTACTAAAAATCATTTCCAAGGCAAAAAAGTGATTAGAGCTGGGCAACTGGTGTTCAGTGACTTACCCAGTGTCAGACAGACAGGAAGTGTCTGAAATCAAATTTGAACCAAGGACATCCTATTTCTAGGCCTGACTCTTAATCTATTGAAGAACCCAGCTGCCCATACCATTCTGCTTTTATCAACAGCTTCTGGGGGGGAAAAGCCTTTACATTAGAAATTTAAATGAATTAATTCAAAGGGTAAAGAAATGCAAGAATAGATATTTATATCTCAAAATTGGCAATCAGATCAATTTTCTCCAAAATACCAGCTAATATCTCCTTGAGCTCCTTTTAGGAGATATATAGATAGATAGATATCCATATAGATAGAGAGAACCTTACCTTTCAAAGTTTCCACTATAGGATGAAAGTTCCTCTCCAGAATATATGGAGATATTGTTTGAGTAACCACAATCAGCACTGGCTAAAAGCTAGAATTTTTTGCCTTGTATCTAATAGCTACACAAAGCTCAACCAATATTTCTTCTGTTCTTTGCACTGCATCTTTATTAAGTTGAATATGCAGCAATATCCATGATGTTCACATTGGCTCTCATTAATAGTGAAAATCTTTCTGAGGTTCTTCAAAATGTACACCCAGTGATGCTTTATGGTAGCACACATAAATTTCTGGAAAATTGTGTAAATGGATCATATACTTTATTTGATCTAATGTCTTCTGAAATACATAGTATATGGGTTAAAACTCACAGTTCTTTAGGTGTAGATCTCTTAAACAAAAAATAATAATCATTTTAGTATCCACAAATATAAATGGGAAAATATAATTGAAATAATTGAGGTGAAGATCAATGAAAAGAAAAACGGAAGCAATATTCTGTTGGCTAGATGGACAAAATCTGTTTTCAGTTTGGGAATTAGCTTACAGGACTGACACAAAGCTAAGGCAAGGAAGTGACAGAGAACTTCAAACTTCTTAATATTTACTGGAGCTCATCTTCCCTAAGGAAAGCAAAATAGATTGGTTCTTGATTTGATCTTCCTGCTTCATATTTTTCATCTCTACAATCCATTCTCCCTATAGTTGCAAAGTGATATTCCTAGAGCACAATTATGGCCATTTTATTTTTTCTGCTCTATAAACTCCAGTGGCTTCCCTTTACCTCTAGGGTCAAACTCATTTGTATTGTATTTTATCGTTCCTTTTTTTTTCATCCTAACATTTTCATCCTTAAATATCCTTGGAACAATTTTATTGGTTGGATATACTGCAAAGTTTTCTTTAAATTGGCTTTACTTTCCATTGTTCCTCTCTGCTCTGTGAGGTGATACTGTTCATGATCATCCATCATCCATCATAAGATTTTAAAAAGGCATTTTATGCTATACCAGTCTTTCCTTTGGCTTCCAGATTGACTCATGATATGTAAGTTTAGTGTTTAGGCAGACTAAGATGACTTTTTTTAGGTTTCCTTGATCTTTATTTTATGAACATTGATTTATAAAATTTAAATTGTGATAAAATTGTGTTAATTAGCATATATATTATTTCTGCAATCCATTAACTATTTTCATTATAATGATCATAAATTAAATTTTATTATTAATTCATTTAAAATAAAATTTAGGGAGGCAGCTGAGTGGCTCAGCGGATTGAGAGCCAGACCTAGAGATGAGAGTTCTGGGTGTTCAAAACTGGCCTCATACACTTCCTAGCTATGTGATCCTGGGCAAGTCACTTAACACTCATTGCCTAGCCCTTATTACCACTCTTCTGGCTTGGAGCCAATACATAGTATTGATCCTAAGATGGAAAGTAAGGGTTTAAAAGAATGAAATTCAGTGTTTAGTTGTTTCAACTCTGTACCATATTTTTTCTTGTTAATTCTTCTAGCTTTGAACTAATGCTGACTTTGTACTAATAAGTCAATGGTCTGACTATAAACAGAAAACTTATTCAAGGATGACATCTACATCAATGGATGGTGTTTTATTGTCTGTTGAAACATAATAGATTTCATTTGTGTGTGATGTTGTTTTTATGTCCATATCAAGTGAGGAACAATTATTTTCTCAAAGTACTCATGATGTTTTTGGTTCTTATCCTTTCTTTACAATTCAGGAGCTTCAATATAATTCTCACCATCCTAAATTATTCTTAACTTTGCTCTGAAGTGTAGTGCAGAGAGAGGGGGGTCATGACAGTTTTTTTTAAGCTTTGGCTGAGTTCTAAAAATTACTCTCTTATTTTGACAAAACCCCTATCTTAATCCTTACACTATTTTATTACTATAATAATTCAGAAATATAAATTTTCTTCTAATTACTATTTTTGTTGGATCATATAAGTTTTGGTATGTTGTCTCATTATCCTCTTTAATGAAATTCTTTTTCTCTTCTATGATTTTTTCTTTAATCTGTTCATTCTTTAAGACTAACTTATTTAGTCTCCAATTAATTTTATTTTTATTTCCATAGTTCCTTGTTATATATTTTTATTGTATTATGGTCTGAAAAGGAAGCACTTAATATTTATCATTTTCTACATTTAGCTATAATGTTTTTGTGCTTTACTATATGATTAATTTTTGTAAAGATCACAGGTACTACTGAAAAGAAGATATATATACTCTTTTCTCTTCCCATTCAATTCTCTCCACATATCTATCATATTTAATTTATCTAAGAATCTATTCATTTCCTTTAATTTTTTCTTATGAAGTTATTAAGACTTAAAACTACATTAAGAGTTTTGGGAGAGCTCATTTATGGAAGCAAAAAACACAACAGAATTCAAAAAGAGAATGACATGAAAATATCTAAAAAAATGTCTCCCTGAAAATTAAATCTTCGTCATAAGATCAAAATTTCTTTGAAAAAAAAATGAAGCAATATATAAATGGAAGCAAAAGGAAATTTTATAAAATGAAATTCTGAAGAAAGTGTTTTAATAAAAGAAATGTAATATACAGGGACATGTATATATTCACATTTTTAAATACATTTACACATAGTCAGGTAGCTGGATGCTACAGTAGATAAGGTGCCTGACCTGAAGTAAGAAAGTTTCAACTGCTTGAAATCAAATCTGTCCTCAGGTACTTAATTACTTGTGTGACAGAGCAAATCACTTAACCCTATTTGCCTCAGTTCTTTGTCAGTAGAAAGAGCTAGAGAAAGAAATGTCAAACTATTCCATTATCTCTCACAAGATAACCCCAAATGGGACCACAGAGTCTGACATGACTGAAAAATGTCTTAACACAAGATATATAAGTATATATGCATAAGTGTGTTCATGTTCCTCATGCTTTTGTTTATGTACACATGCATGTATATATTCACATGTAAACATATATCTATATTTCACTTCATTAGTTGTGTAATTAGAATTCTTTCCACAGGGACTCTCTTTCCCAGTTCCATATCTGTGTAGTGTACTAACATAGAAATATAAAAGTTTTGTGTAGCTCTGCCCACTCTCACTCTTTTCCCCTGATCATGACTGGGAAAACTGGCTTTATGCCAGGCAGGAGAATCTACAAACATGGGTTTACTTTTTGTTAGATAATTAGGTTTGAACTTCTATTTCTTTTAGTTTATTTTCTTTCTACTTCAAGTGATTATTAATAAACTTTATAAAATATAACACTTGGAGGTATTGGACATTAATTTTAATCTTACGGTGTATATTATATATGTGTATGTACATACATGCTGATTTTATATATGCATATTATATTATAAATCATTTTTCATATATAGGAATTACATTTGCCTACAAAAACCATGTGTATGCATTTGCACATGTGTGTACATACACTCTCTCTCTCTCTATATATATATATAAATCATAATTAGACTATTAAATCTAATAGGTCAGTTTGTGTTGGTGAAAATGGCTTATTAAAATGTGATGGGGTCGGCATTATTGAAGGGACAATTTACTCTTATGAAATTTTATCCTTAAAATGTCTGTTTTCTAAATATAAGCCTATTTCTGTAGTATTGGTCTGTAATATATTGAACCATTTTTTATAACTAAATCTCTCCCCTCAGAGGACCTTCAGGGTCATATTTTTTGGGACTAATATATAAATCAGAAAAAATTAAGAATGGGTATTTTTACCAAACTCTTCAGAAATATGACAATACCCGCAGGGTATAATGGTCCTACAGAGAACCTACAAGTCAATAAAATCTAGGCTCAAGGCTTACTTGGTACTTGATACTGGATATATAACCCCAGGAAAGTCATCTCACTTGTCCATGCCCCAGCCAAATCTATGATTAAAAATTTAAAAAGCAAACTCACACCACTATATATTAATAGAGGGAATTTAGTCATCTCATAATTCACTATGAAAAATAACAAGTACACTGAACTTCTTTAAAAAGGTACTTTAAAAATACTAGTAAATACCCTTTGAAAATAAATGCTATAACAAAGGGTATCTAATCACTAACAGATATATTAAAAATAACATTAATGGTAAAGAGGCTTACTTGTAGTAGGAGAGGGGCTTATGAATATATCTATAGGTAAGCCACAGCTTTGCTAAATAAATGATAAGCTACATTATTAATTTATCAGATCACCCATCAATTGTCATCTTTTTGATAATTTTTAAGGGCTACTCCATGAAATAGAAAGTATCTTCTTTTATATTTTTTTAACAAGTGTATTCTTTTGCTAGTTAAATCAGAACTGATTTAGGGGCTACAAAGTCACATTTAAAATAGATATCTTATGAATTAGACACCTGGTATACTTAAATATTTATTCATATTTCTCCTAAATCTCCCCTTCTCCTTTACTTCCAGAAAGTTTCCTTTAAGGAAAATGAACCTATAAGGCCCTAATGAGATTCGAGTTCAATAAGAGAGTGATTAACACCTCATGATATCCAAGGCTTCCCTACCTGTTATTTTACTTATGAAGAGATAACACCTTTTGGTAATTCTCAAGCACATCAAGATAGTGAAGAAGATATTTTAGGTTCATTTCCATACTAAAATTATTCTTAGTTTCTGGGAAGCCTACCTTTCATGTGTATATCTGGATTTTAAGCAATCTATTTTCACAAAATCTCTCCCATCCTCCTTGTTGACTAGATGAAGAGATATAGTCTTCATGAAAATGCAATTGATTAGACTCAAAACTGGATTAATAACTAGTCTCAAAGAGGAGTCATAGATCAATGTTAGTATGGACAAAGATGATTTCCTTAGAATTATGATAATCATCTAGTGGTGTTCACCATATATTTTAAGGGCATGAATGAATCAATAATCAACAGGTATTTACTAAAAGCCTAGACAAAAATAAAATAACCCCTTCCCTCTAGTGCAGGGGTCAGCAATGTATGGCTCTCAAGCCATATCTGGCTCTTTTGAGGACCAGATATGGCTCTTTCTGCAGGAGCCATAAAGTCAATTTTTTTCAGGCACTGTTACAGGAGCGCGCAGTGTGAGCACTGTACAGCTCTCACGAAATTACATTTTAAAAAATGTGGCCTTTATGGCTATCATGGCCAAAAAGGTTGCCGACCCCTGCTCTAGTGAATTGTAGTCTAAAGAGTATAATAACAACATGTATCTATACAATGATACCTCGGTTTTCATAGACATCAGTTATCATTGGTTTTGGTTTCCCTCAATTTTTTTTCCAGGAAAAATTTGTCTTGGTTTTCTTTGGTTGCCTCGGATTTTGTTGGTCTGCTCACATACCTTTGCTGCTAATTTTGCAAAAACAAAGACCAACCCACGCATTCTCCTGCTCAATGCAGCATTGTTTCTCTATGTGAGCATCACCTCCCCATCTACACCCTCACCTAGTGTCTAGTCAAACAATTGCATTCAAGGATCAGGTGGATGCTCAAAGAGCCCAAAGCCCAAGTCAGCTTTGGACTCTTCTGACTGCAACAGACTCACACACACACCCTCCCCACAGGCATGGAGGTCAGTTTACTGCTCCCCTGCATGATCAAATTCTCAATGTGTTTGCTGCTGAACTTGCTGATGACCTTGAGTCGCTCCTCATCTCCTCATCTGCCTCAATGCTGATGCTATCTAAGATCTTCTTCAGGTCCTTGGAGTTGAGGGAGGCATTGCTGCTTAGGATGGCCAAAAGGTTGGCAGCCACATAGTGCATCCTGATGGTCCGGGTTCAGCTCAGGTGCATATTTTTCTTAACATCAGTCTTTTGTACTCAATTTGTATTAATTTCTTATTGTTTCTAGTATTAAACACTATTCTCTATGAAATGTGTTTTTGGTATGTATTTTTGGAGTGTCTAGAACTAATTAATTGGTTTTACATTGATTCAAATGGAAATAATAGCCTCAGTTTTCATCAGTTTCAGATTTTGAAGATGATTTTCAGATGGATTATGGTATGTGCAAAAAATACACAATATAAATATGTCATTTTTAGAGAAAGCATTAGAACTAGGGTGGCGGAAAGTGATTTCTTCTAGAAAGTGGCACTTGAACTAATGTTTGATCAAAACTAGTAATTTCAAAGGGTCGTGGTGAGGAGAAAATATATTTTAGCTATGAGAGACATCTAGTACAAAGGTACAGAGTTAGAAGATGAATTGTGTTATAGGGGATTTGGAAGGATGTTATAAGGAATAGTAAGAATTCAAGTTTAACGGGACTATACTGTATATGAAGTGAGGTCATATATAAGGTTGAAAAGATAAGTTAGGGCCAAATTTAAAAAGCTCTAAATGCTGGTGTTTATATTTTATCCTAGATGTAATAGGAAACTACTGAGGCTCATTTTGTAGAATTAAAGGGTCAGACCTGCATTTTCTATGTACAGAGGATGGATGGAAAGGGGAAAGCTAAAGATAAAATAATTTGAAAGCTTTTGCATTAGTACAGTTGAAAAATGATGAAGGACAGAAAGAAAGGGGTATTAACTTGAATAGAGAAAAAGGGCACAGCTGAATAAGAGACATTAAAGATGAAAAATCAACAATTTTTGGAAATTCTCAAGGTATAGGTGATCTCATCCATTTTGTAAATGTCATGAATATGGGATAGATAACTAATATGTCATATGACAGTTAATATCTAACATGTTTTCACAGAATAGAAAAATGTGCTGAAGCATTTCAATTCCATTCAACAGGTATTGATTAAACACTTACTATGTACAAAGCATCCATTCTAGGTCCTAGGGACACAAAGATGTAAATGAAACATTGTTTGTCCTCAAAGGCCTTGCAATCTAAAAATATAGAATTCAATGAGCACATAGATAATTAGAAAAATAATTTGAGAAGGAATAGAAGATTAATACTTTGTTGAATGTAAAGGCTACATATAGGAAGTAGCACCTGAGCAAAATTGAGGTAGAAATAAGTTCTAAGAGGAGAAAGTAAGGAAAGATTGCAACTCTCTTCCTATTCTAACTATCCTTCACACTGTACCAAAATAATTTTCCTTAAACTCAGATCTGACCATGTCAATAAACTTCAGTTATTCCTTTTGCCTCTAAAATCATATGTAAACTCCACTCTTAGCTTAAAAACTCTTCTGGCCCCAACCTATCTCTCCACACTCATTGAAAGTTATTCTTCCCCATGTGCTCTGCTATCCAAGTAAACTGGCCTTCTCTCTGTTCTAACACAACTTTCCTTTTACTTTCCCAATGTCTTTTCATTGACTCTGAGCAATCTGAAAGAAAGCATTGATTTGTTTGTTTGATTTTTCCTTTATGGCATCTTTGGTAAATAGCACAACCTGCTAGAGTGGGCCCTTAATATATTCTTGTTGATGGGACTTGGCTTGGCTGCCTGGAAATCTGAAATGCACTTTTTACTCACTTTTGGCTCATAGAATCATTCTGATTCTTTGAAATAAAGCTCAAACATTTAATAATAATAATAATAACAATAACAAATATAACAATAATAGAGAATAAGGAGAAGGAAGACGAGAACAATAACAAAAGGAAACAACCAACATTCATATATTACTGTAACATTTCCAAGGTTTTTTTCAAATATTATCTTATCTGATAATCAAAACAACCCTGCAATGTAGATGCTATTATTATCTCCATCATACAATTCAGGGAACAATCTGACAGAGTTAAATAGCTTGCCTAAGGTCCTACAACTAATAAGTTTCAGAGACTGAATTTGAACTGAGGTCTTCCTGATTCTAGGTCTAGCATTCTATCTATCCATTGAGCCACCAACTACCATGTCTAAATAAAATCATTGCTGATTCCCTCAAAATGCTATTCCATCTCTACTAAACTTTCTTGCATTCATCTTCTTTGCATTTATTCTTTTTGTATTGGTTCCCTCTATGTTAATTTCTATCTACTCATCCATCTATTTATCATATATCTATCCAATCATCCATCTATCTGCCTATCTATCTATCTATCTATCTATCTATCTATCTATCTATCTATCCATATGCTTACTGTCTCTCCAAGTAAATGAAGACTATTTCATTATTTGTATCTCTAGTGTCTAGAATGTAGTAAATGCTTAATTAATACATGTTGGTTGATTGGGGGGATAGTAGGTGATCTGTTGACTTTGAGAAACAACTTGTAAGACTGAAATACAGTTTAAGAAAAGGTATATAAACTAAATTGGGGAAATTAACTTGGAAATTGTGTTGAAAGTTTTAAATGCTAGGTTAGATTTTTTTTCATAGAGTAAACAGGCATCTTTTGATTTTTGAATAGGGGAGAGACAAGATCAAATATGAATTTGAAGAATATTAATTTGGCAGCTATATAGAGAAAGGTTTAGGTTGGAAAAAGACTGGGAGCCCTATTAGAGGGCCATTATAATAATCTGTGTAGTGAGTAAAGAAGGTCTTGACATTGGGGAATAGCCATGTTAGTGATGAGGACTCAGAAATGAAATAGATTAATAGGGAACAATCTGAATAAAAGTAACACCACATATGAGTTAAAAGTTAATCAGTTAAATAGATACAACTATAAGAAACACATAGAATAACCAGGAAACAGTTAATATGTATTTTAAGAACCTGCATTTATTTGGTGGAACAAATGTTCAATGAGTCAACATCTTTTTACAATAATCAAAAACTCAGATTAACTTTTAGGCTAAATTAAGACATCATAGAGTCCAGAAAGAAAGATATAGTTAGACAACATCTGAAGTGTCATGTTCAATTATGGTCATGCTATTTTTAGGAAAGGTTAGCTGAGTTCAAATCCAGGCTCAGACACTTGCTGTGATAGTGTGATCCTTGACCAAGTATTTATAACTTCTGTCATGCCTCAATTGCCTCATCTGTGAAATGAAGATAATAATTGCACTTACCTCTCAGAGCTGTGATGATCAAATGAAACAATATTTTCTTCCCTCATGGATTTCCTATTAGATTACAAGTTTTTGAGAAAAAGGGACATAATTTATTTTGGTGAATAGCATTTTAACTCCTAGTAAAATGGTGGACAAATAAATAGTACTAAGTAAATTTTACTGACAGAAAAAAAAGTTTTCTGATCAGAAAATGAAGAGGAAGATTTAAGCTCAATATAAGTAAAATGTATGTGCAGATAGCAGTTAGGTTAAAGGAGAGAAGTGGAAGGAGTATAGGCTTTGGTATTTTCCTTTATACTATTGCATTGATCCCCTGTGTAGATGTTAGAAAAGAAAATATAGGTGGAGCTCCACTACTCAGAAAACCAAGTTTAAGATCTAAAGGTATTATTATTCTATAATATTTTGTTAATGTGTAATAAAATACTCTTATTTTGCCCCCACTGCTACTTAATTTTGCCCTTAATTTCTAATTAATATTCTTATTACTTTCCTAATTTTGTTGGTCCCAAAATAAAACATTTATATTATAAATTAAAATAAATTTCTTGCAAGAAATATACATCTAAAATGTACAGTATAGAAAATCTAATAAGAGACTGATGACTTATCACTTCTGAGGTCTGAACTCCCATCTCAGTTTACAACATTACTTTCACTAAGGGAACAGAAGCCATTGACAGAAAATAAGTAATTCCTCCTCTTTGTATTACCCATTTCCAAAGTCATAAGGCAGTGAAATATACAATTTAATCACTCTTCAAACACTAGTCTCACTTCGACGGACTCCAGTATCTAAATATAGTCAAGTCAAATCAACAAACATTTATCAAGTGTCTACCATTTATGTATCAGTCCTATTCTGTAGGTGTCAGCAAAGACTTATGAAATGCCTACTATGTGCTTCACAGTGCTGAGACTGTAGCTACATAACCAATTCATGCAACCATACAAGTTGCCATATGAACTTCTTTGACTTAAAGAATATTCCTGAAAAGAGCTTCTGGAAATATTTTTATACAAATAGATTCTTCCCTGCTTTCCCCTTTTAAAAATTTTCTCTGTCAAAATAACTCTGAGATGCCACCTTACACCTAGCAGATTGGCTAAAATGAAGGAAAAATAAAGTAATAAATGTTGGAGGGGATGTGGCATAATTGGGTCATTAATGTATTGCTGTTGCAGTTGTGAATTGATCCAGCCATTCTGGATGACAATTTGGAACTATGCCCAAAGGGCTTTAAAAGACTATCTGCCTTTTGATCCAGCCATAGCATTGCTGGGTTTATACCCCAAACAGATCATAGGGGAAAAGACTTGTACAAAAATATTTATAGCTGCACTCTTTGTGGTGGCAAAAAAACTGGAAAATGAAGGTACGCCCTTCAACTGGGGAATGGTTGAACAAATTATGGTATCTGTTGGTGACGGAATACTATTGTGCTGAAAGGAATAAAGAACTGGAGGAATTCCATGTGAACTGGAATGACCTCCAGGAATTGATGCAGAGTGAAAGGAGCAGAGCCAGAAGAACATTGTACACAGAGACTGATACACTGTGGTACAATCTAATGTAATGGACTTCTGTACTAGCAGAAATGCAATGATCCAGGACAATTCTGAGGGACTTAAGAGAAAGAACGTCATCCACATTCAGAGAAAGAACTGTGGAAGTAGCAACATACAAGAAAAACAACTGCTTGATCACATGGTCTATGGGAATATGATTGGGAATGTAGACTCTAAGTAATCACTCTAATGAAAATATTAATAATATGGAAATAGGTCTTGATCAATGACGTATGTAAAACCCAGTGGAATTGCTCATTGGCTATGCGGTGGGGGGTGAAGAGGGGAGGGAAAGAACATGAATCTTGTAACCATGGAAAAATATTCTAAATAAAGTAATTAAATAAAAATTTTTAATCCAAAACTAAAAATAAAAAAAATTTCTTTGGGATACAGATCTAGCAGTAGTATTACTGGATTAGAGGGAATGAACATTTTAGCCTACCCCTTTTTTTGTTCCTCCTTTCCTACTTTGTTATTTGGTAAGATAGATTTCTATACCTAATTGAGTGTGAATGTTATTCTGATAAGAGTAATGTTTAAGCATTGCCCACTACTTCCTTATCTTCTCTTCCTCTATTTTACTTCTTCCATGACTCTTATTGTGAAATAATTTACCATAATTTACCTTTTATCTTTTTTGCAGTATATTATTACTCTTCCTTATCCCTTGATTTTAAAATATAAAACATCATTATCAGCTTACTTCCTGCTCTCTGTCTACATGATGCTCCTATTCATGGCCCTTATAGTGATAAAATTCTTAATTATCTTTGGTACCTTAAGCATCCTAAGTACTTATGGTATCTTAGGTACTTAAAGTATCATAGATATCTTAAACCTTGTATAATTGGAATATAATTCTACTTGTATAAAATTTTTCTTGTTTGAGAGTAATTTTAGGGTAAGAAACTTGCTACCTACCCAAATCCAAAAAGTGAATTGTTTGGAGAAGACTCCATGGAGATGCCTGCAGAAACCTTACAATGCAACAAAAGATCTAGAATAAACTTTTAGATGTTGGGAAATTGAACTATGGAGGGTTGAAAGCATTTATTTTGAATATACACTCTTATGCCAAAGGGGACTGCCCCTAATGGACTTTTTGTCAATGTGCCTAGCAATCATTAGTTTTGTTCTCTTTCTTTTATTGCCCTCTTATCTGCAAATTATTGTAATTTTCCCTTAGTAAGTGCAATATTGTATGTACCTCTAGTTGAAGATCTTTAGAGATGTAAGTTGGTTATGTGTACTGATTTTATGGGGAAACTAGGCATGTAAATCTGGAAGATTTCTACATGCTTGTTTTCCATGGGAATCACAGTGGGGATTATGTAATTGGAATCTGAACCCCAAAATTACAATTCCCTGCACCCCATTCTCCTTCTCACATTGCTTTCTGATGAAGGCAGGATATAAATTTTTTGTAGCCCTGCCTCTTGCTCTTTCTTCCCGGTTTGATGAAGGTGGTGTTAGTTGAAAGCCAAGAGACTATTGCTCACATGGCCTTAATTTTGTTAGATAATTAGGTTTTTTTACTTCTATTTCCTTTTTATTCCTTCTAGTTCAAGTGATTGTTAATAAATTTTACAAAATTCATACTTGGAGTGTAAGACATTAATTTAAATCCTATAAAATCTTGGGTTTCATTTGCTAGTAAAGCAGTGGTTCCCAAACTTTTTTGGCCTACCGCCCTCTTTCCAGAAAAAAATATTACTTAGCCTCATGAGAATTAATTTTTTTTAAATTTTAATAGCAATTAATAGGAAAGATAAATGTACCTGTGGCCATCACTGCCTCCTTGGATCACTGCAGTACCCACCAGGGGGCAGTAGCACCCACTTTGGGAATCATTGTAGTAAAGCAATCATTTTAATCATTAATTTAATCTTTTATATCACAAATATT
This sequence comes from Gracilinanus agilis, assembly GCF_016433145.1. Classification (NCBI taxonomy): domain Eukaryota; kingdom Metazoa; phylum Chordata; class Mammalia; order Didelphimorphia; family Didelphidae; genus Gracilinanus; species Gracilinanus agilis. The sequence continues at coordinate 575,695,645 of NC_058130.1, forward strand.
TTAACTTTTCTAGCTGTCATTTTCCCATGCAAGGAATATAATCAGTTTAACTCTATTGTTTCACTTGTTTGCTTTAAGTATATTAAGTATTTTAGGTATCTCTTTTGGTAGAGAAATCTTAAGTATCCTAGTAATCACTTTCCTGTGCAGAGAGATGTGATTAACTCTACTGATTCCCTTGAGTGTTTTTAGATTACCTTTTAAATCTCCTCCTAAGTGTGAATTTGATCATTGGATTTTCTTTTTTAGTTCTAACCATTTTGTCAAGAAGGTCTGGAATTCCTCCATTTCATTAAATATGCATTTCTTCCCCTGGAGTATTATGCTCAATCTTGCTTGGTATGTGATTTTTTTATTGCAGGCCTAGATTATTTGCCTTGCAGAATATCATAATCCTTGCCTTCTGATCGTTTAATGTAGAAACTGATTGGTCCTTTATAAACCTGATTATGGTTCCACAATGTTTTAATTTTTTATTTTTTATGGCTTCATAAAGTATTTCCTCCTTGACTTGAAATTTCTGGAATATAGTATAATAATCCAGGGATTTTTAAATTTAGATTTTCTTCCAGGAGGTGATCAATGGTTTATTTCAATTTCTATTTTCTCCTCATATTCAAGAACAGCAAGACAATTTTCTCTGATAATTTCTTTCAATATTGTGTCCAGGTTCTTCTTCTTTCTTTCTTTCTTTCTTTCTTTCTTTCTTTCTTTCTTTCTTTCTTTCTTTCTTTCTTTCTTTCTTTCTTTCTTTCTTTCTTTCTTTCTTT
>NC_058130.1:575701340-575796143 GCF_016433145.1 Gracilinanus agilis
AGTTGTTTTCATATAATTGCTGTGTTTGTTTTGGTAGATAGATTCCTAAGTATTTTATATTGTCTAGGGTGATTTTAAATGGTGTTTCTCTTTCTACTTCTTGCTGCTCTAGTGTGTTGGAAATGTATAGAAATGCTGATGATATATGTGCATTTATTTTGTATCCTGCAACTTTGCTAAAGTTGTTGATTATTTCTACAAGCTTCTTAGTTGATTCTCTAGGATTTTTTAAGTATACCATCATATCATCTGGTACTTTGAAAAAACAGATAAAATAGACAAAGTACTAGTCAATCTAATAAAAAAAAGGAAAGAAGAAAACCAAATTGACAGTATCAAAGATGAAAAGGGAAACCTCACCTCTAATGAAGAGGAAATTAAGGCAATCATTAAAAACTATTTTGCCCAATTATATGGCAATAAATATAACAATTTAGGAGATATGGATGAATATTTACAAAAATGTAAACTGCCTAGATTAACAGCAGAAGAATTAGAATACCTAAATAATCCCATATCAGAAAAAGAAATTGAACAAGCCATCAAAGAACTCCCTAAGAAAAAATCGCCAGGGCCTGATGGATTCACAAGTGAATTCTATCAGACATTCAAAGAGCAACTAATCCCAATACTATACAAATTATTTGATATGATAAGCAAAGAAGGAGTCCTACCAATTCCTTTTATGACACAAATATGGTACTGATTCCAAAGCCAGGGAGATCAAAAACAGAGAAAGAAAACTACAGACCAATCTCCCTAATGAACATAGATGCAAAAATCTTAAATAGAATACTAACAAAGAGACTCCAGCAAATAATTAAGAAGATGATCCACCATCATCAGGTGGGATTTATACCAGGAATGCAAGGTTGGTTCAACATTAGGAAAACCATCCACATAATTGACCATATCAACAGTCTAAGAAACAAAAATCACATGATCATCTCAATAGATGCTGAAAAAGGCTTTGACAAAATACAGCATCCATTCCTATTGAAAACACTGAAAAGTATAGGAATAGAAGGACCTTTCCTAAAAATAATAAATAGTATATACCTAAAACCATCAACAAACATCATATGCAATGGGGATAAATTAGAAGCCTTCCCAATAAGATCAGGAGTAAAACAAGGATGCCCATTATCACCTCTATTATTCAACATAGTACTAGAAACACTAGCAGTTGCAATTAGAGAAGAAAAAGAAATTGAAGGTATCAAAATAGGCAAGAAGGAGACTATGCTATTGATTTTTAAAATGATTTTCTTTTCTGATTTTTTTTAAGTTTCTTACTTTTTTTCTATCCTTTTTGGAGCTCTTCCAGGGGTTCGTTTTGGGCTTGACAACCTTTCATATTTTCTTATAGGGTTTTGCATGTTTTCATTTTTATATTGCTGTCCCCTTCTGAGCTTGTATTTTGGGCATTTCTCTTACTGAGATTTCTTTCTACCATCAGCCTTCTTTTCTATCTTTTGCTCATTTGGGGGTTATTTTTCCTCTTGATTTTTTCTATATGTTGAAGCTTACTTGCATTCCACAGTTGAACCATGCCTGTTTCACTAAGGCTGGCTCTCAGCTTTCTTGGTCTCAGATTGAGTACTCTGTAGAGGCAGCCTGGTAGGTCTGCTGTAGGGAGGTTTGCAGCAGTTCAGTTCAACTGGTTGCACTTGGGTTCTGCACAGTCCCATCAAGGCTGGACCTTGTTGTGCTGAGTTCCTTCTACTGTTGTCTGCACTGGGTCATGCCTGGCCCCTGTTCTGGCTGGATTTTCTCCTGTCACTGCTGCTTCTTATTGTGTTGATTTCTGCTCTTACCCTGCTGAGGCTGGACTGAGCTGATGCCACTTATGCTATATCGTGTCCAATTTCTGCTGAGGCTTGTTCAGCATTCTCTCTTCTCTCTACAGTGAGATGAATCCTCCTTGCTAGTGATGTTGTTTTGAGCTGGATCAGTGCTTCATTCATTCTTCTGTTGATTTTGCCACTCCAGTATTCATTTTGAGGCTTTTAAAAAATATGTGGGCATTTGGAGAATGTTTAGTAGGTTTCAAATATTTCTCACCTCTCTCTCTTGGTCTAATCTGCCACTGCCACTGCTGCTGCTGTTATGGCTGCCACTCCCTATTTTTTAAAAGTAAAAACTGGTGCTGACCAAATTTGGTTAAATATTTGGGATGTAAACGGGCCCTTAAAATGATCTGCTTGTGTTCAATGGGGACAGGGAAAGTTTTGTATTTTTTTCAGATAATTAAGATTTGTTCACATATACACACATACATACATATATATCTATATATATATATTAGGAAAATATTCTTAAAATTATATTTGAGTTAATTGCAAATATAAATTACTATGCATGTAAATTATTTTACTTTCCTTTGCCAATTTTCATTTCTAAAGTGTTTGCCCCTTAGGTAAATGATTTGTTGGGTCCTTGGGAGTTGAATATGAATATGGTGATTCTGGGTCAGCTGCCTGCAGCAGAAGATAGTGAAAGTCTGCATACAATCCAGTTATAATGATCACACCAGGGGGATTTTTCTTCCTCACAGAAAGTAGTATATGAGGGGGCAGCTAGGTGGCTTAGTGGATAGAGAACCAGACATAGATACAAGAGGTCCAGGGTTCAATCTGTCCTCAGACACTTCCTAGCTGCGTGATGACCAGCAAGTCACTTAACCTCCATTGAATCTAAGATGAAAGGTAAGGGTTTGAAAATTTTTAAAAAGAAAGTATTGAGATCACCAGTTTTAATCCTCCTCACATGAGTAAAAACTAAAGTCACTGTATCTACTGGCTTTTCAAAGATCTATGTGAAATATCTAGTGATCACTATACAATGCCTTGTAGGTCTCGTATGATTTAAAAAAAATCCCCTATAACAATTGATGCCAATTGACACCTAGTTAGTGGCTCAGCAAAGCACAAGGAATAAAGACTTGACTATTTTCTTCTTTTAATTTTGATCCCCTTGTGAGGTTTATTTCCTCACTATTCCTTGAATATGTCACACTTATTTACTACTCCAAATCTTAGTTAATTCTGTTTTTCACTTCAGAAATTCTCTTTGAATTTCCTTATGCCTGTTTCACTTCTTCTTATCCTTTAAGTCCTCCTTAAATTATTCTTATTCCTCAAGGTCTTCATGAGTTCTTATTGATCTTTCTGAAATACAGTTTTTTAATTTTTTCCAGATTACAGGTTGATACAATTTTTAATATTCTTTTTCTGATATTTTAGAATCCATGTTCTCTTCCTCTTTCCTACCTCCCTTCCCTCCCCCAAAAGGCATATAATATGATATAGATTGTCCATGTTACCATATAATATACTTTTTATATTCATCATACTATGAAAGAAGACACATATTACTTACACCAGAGAAAAATTTGAGGAAGAAATAAAGTGAAATGTGATCTGTTTCAATCTATATTTAGACTCCTTCTGTTCCTTCAGTGATGGCATATACATTTTTTTCATTATGAGTTGTCCTGGATCATTGCCTTGTTGATAATAGTTAAGTCATTCACAGTTGATCATTATATATTATTGTTGTTACTACCCATAAAATTCTCCTGACTCTACTCACTTCACTTTACATCACTTCATAAAACTTTTCCCCCGGTTTTTGTGGTCATCTTGTCTGCTGTTTCTTATGGCAAAATGGTATTCCATTATAATCATATGCTTCGACTTGTTCAGCCACTCCCAAATTGACTTCAGTTTCCAATTCTCAGTCACCACAAAAAGAGCTGCTATCAATATTTTTGTACAGGTAGATTATTTCCTCTATCTTTAATTTCTTTGGGAAACAGACCTAGTAATGGATCTATAACATGACTTTCTATGCCACTCTTATAAAAGGAAAAAGAATGGGACTCAAATGAAAGTTATATAGTTTACTTTCTAGCAAAGTTATATAGTTTACTTTCTAGCGAAGGAGGTAGTAATAATTCAAATAAAATGAAAATGCTGGCTTTTCCAGATGTTACAAAACAGTCTAAACATGAAAACCAGGAAAGGGGTGCTAATGTGTATAAATTGTCATAACTGTTGCAGTTGGATAAAATGAGAATCCAGACTTTCTGATTAAGTAGTTAGGGAATGGTTGGGTTGCACTAAGAAAAAAAATAGTAGTCAGAAACCTTCAAGATAGGAAGTATAAATAGGAGTTTGAGGACAAAATTGCATTACTATTGTCAATCCTTTTTAACACTCTTTTTGCTATATACTTATTCTACCTTACCTTATAAATTTGTGGAGGTTAGGAATTGTAACTTTCATTTTCTTTATATCAGCCTTAATCTGCTGTGCACATGGCAGGTATACAATATTTATTTACTTTAATCATTCAAAGATTTGTGCTTTTACCAACATGGACACTCCTTCAGCTGATTCAGAATGCAGCCTCCTGAAACTTGGTAGATAAAAGTTTGTAGGAATGAAAAATGCAGCACCACAACATCATCCTCTGTGGAACATCTATTGATGGCAAACCTTTTTAGAGACTTTTTAGAGTGCTGTCTCCCCCCCCCCCCCACTGAGTGTCATCCCCACCCCCAGCCTTGCCTCCCCTCTCCCCTTTTACCCCAATAGAGGAGGGAGGAAGCTCTTCCATTGGGCTGCTAGGCAAAGGGGTAGGTGAAGTGTGGAATGCCCTCAGGTTCATGGAGAAGGGGAGGAGAACAGCTGTACCTCAGGCTCTCTGGCTTTCAAGTAAGGAACTCTGATAGGCAACTAGATATACCCACAGAGAGAGCTCTCTGGGTGCCCTTTTTTGCATGCATTCCATAGGTTCACCATCACTGATGTGTGCTCACTGAAAAACCTGAGAACTCCCTCCTACCACCTTTTCTTCATCTCACATGCCTTAATCAACTGTATTTACTGGAAAAGTACTTTTACTTTCCTTTCACTTGAAAATATTGTCCTCTTTGCCAAGGCAAACATCTCTATATATGAATAAGTGATCCCATTCCATCCCACCCTTCTGTAACAAACTGTCACCTTTATCATCTCTACTATCTCACTAATCTTCATTCTCTCTCTCTACCAAAACTGGCTGCTTCTCTACTACCTGTAATTATCTGTTTCATTGGTCTTGCTGTCTTTGTGTTCCCCATCCTAAAAACAAACATATCCCCCAAAAAAAGAAAAAAAAAAGAAAAAGAAAAAGAAAAACCTCACTTGAGCTATATGACTAGCTCTCATTCTAAAGCTGTCCTTTTTCTGTAGGTAAATTCCTTGAGCATGTCTCCACATTTGGTTCCTTTACTTCATTTTATTTTCATTCTTAAACTTCTATTTTTCTGCAGTCTGTCTTCTACTCTCATCATTCAATTAAATAGCCATTCCTAAAATATAAAATATTCTCTTCATTATCAAATCTAATTGTCTCTTCTGAATCCTCATCCTTCTTGAGCTCTCTTTAGCCTTTGATACCACTGATCACTTTCTTCCTTTTAATAGTCTCTTCTCTGGATTTTCATGACATTGCTCTCTCTTTTTTCTCCTCCTATCTTCCTGATCACTCCTCTGCTCTCATTACTAGATTCCTATCCATGTTGTACACATTGACAGTGTATGTACCCCAATGCTCTGCCCTTCTCTTCTCCTTCTATATTATTTCACTTCATAATCTCATTAGCTGCCATAATTCAATTATCATTTCTATGTTAATGATTTTCGTATCCATTTATCCAGCCCTAATCTGTTTCCTGACTCCTAGTCCCATAACTTCTTTGCCTATTAGAAGACTATGAGAATCAAATTGGATGTTCTGTGATCATCATAAGGTCAACATGTATAAAATTGAATTCAACTTTTCCCCAAATCTCTCTTTCCTTCCAAATTTTCCTGTTAGTGTTGAGGAAACAACCATCTTCTGAGTCAATCAAGCCTAAAACCTAGTTGTCCTCCTTGAATCCTTACTCTTTCACTCCCCATATCCCATATATAGCTTTCAATTTACTTTTGTAACTTTTGTTCCCTTAACATTGGCATCACCTTGGTCCATGCCCTTATCGCTTCTCACCTGGATTGTTGTAGTTATTGAATTGTTATTCTCCTTAGTTCACTCAGTGGCCTATGTTATCTTCCTAAATGCAGGTCTGACCATGTTAGCCCCTCTACACACACACACACACACACACACACACACACACACACACACACACACACACAGGATAAACTCCACTAGCTTACTCCCTTCTACTTACATTCTATGATCCAGTTTCACTGGCCTTGTCATTCTTTGCACACAACACATCTCTTTATTCCATGCATTTTAATTGATTCTCCCCCATACCTGGAATTCTCTTTCTTCTCTTGTTCACTTTCCAGAACCCCACCTTCTTCTGCAAGAAGGTTTTTTTTAATGAGTTCAACTTCATTCTATCTATATCCTCTTTGTACAAAACTATTTACATAATGTTTCCCATATTAAATAATGACTTCCTTGGTACTGTTTTTACCTTTCTGTACATGCTTAGCAGATCATACAACAAGGCATATATGTTAGTCAAAATAAATTCATATTGATTTCATTTGATTTGACGAATTTCTTCTAGTTCTTAATCTATAATCCTATATTCTATGAATCTGAAAAAAACTAAAGGAGGCAAAACAAACATTATTATTTCAATTTTTCATAGATATGTAATCTGGAAAGAGCAATGAAATGGGAGAGTTGGCTTCTGCTTGCTTTTCATTCTGCCATTACTCAATTATGTGACTTTGGACAAATGACAATTTCAATGGAATTTAGTTTTCTCATCAATACAATGATATGGATTGGATGATATCAGACTGTTTCAGACTATCTCAAACCCTAACTGAAGCTTTTTTTACTTGGCAGGGCCTTCTGAAATAGTCTTCATGGTGACATAGTCTTTATGTCTTCAAGGCTGAAGTCATGATGAAGCATCAGAATTGATTTTAGTAGAAGCTTCGTATTTTGTAATTAAAACTAAAGACAGTAAAACTATGGTTGCTGCTTCCTTGTATTTCACATCAGAGAAAGTGGGCTAAGCAACATTTTCTGAGGGAAAATAAGTTTTTTTGGCTATAACAACACAAGAATATTTGTATAATGTTATTTTTATTCATATGTTTTGTTTTTTCATCACCAGTAGGGAATGGCTAACAAAAATGAATCTTAACCAATTTAATATAAGCCAAAAATTAACATAAAATACATTCTCTTGGCCACATTTATCATATTTGTAAAACTGAATTCGAATATTATTTGTTTCAGTTCTAAGAGACTGGAACCAGCCTCTTAGTTGTTATTAAAAGGCTTAGAGTCTGGTTTCAGTTTTGTTAAATACTTTATTATGTGAACTTGAAGAAGTATCTTAAACTAGAATCCTAATAATCCAATCCATATCATTGTATTGATGGGAAAACTAAATTCCACTGAAATTGTCATTTGTCCAAAGTCACATAATTGAGTAATGGCAGAATGAAAAGCAGAAGCCAACTATCCCAATTCATTGCTCTTTACAGTTACATATCTATGAAAAAATTGAAATAATACTATTTGTTTTGCCTCCTTTACATAGTATTTTTTCAAACTCATAGTATATAGGATTATAGATTAAGAACTAGAAGAAATCATGTGATTCACTAAGACTATTTAAAAAATTTTTACAAATAAGGAAACTGAAACAAAAGAGACTAAGAGTATTTTCCCTGGGATTGTATAACAGGTACCTGTGGCAGAATTTAAACCCAGGTTTTCCTGACTCTAAGTCCAGCATTATATCTACTATGCCACCTAAATGCATTTTTCGAAAATGTGATACGAAGATTTTTCCAGTTCTAATTGTAACAAATATTTCTCATTTAGTTCCAATAGAGACTTACCCCACAAGAAGTTTATGACTTCTTGCTACCCTTGATCTCCTGCCTCAAATAAGAAGAGTCAAGACTTTCTCTGACTAAGAACCTTCCATCTCCTACTTTGAGTATCTCCTGAAGGAATGAAACAATGGGCCAGGCCAGGACAACTTTCCTCTGTATCAGCATGTGGCAAATTCAACTCACTGGTTCCAGTCTAATCTCCCAGGAATGGTGTAGAGAATCTTCTGTGCAAAAAGCAATCTTTCCTTTGACCTTTCACCTCCTTCTGAATATATCCCTTGAGGGAAAAGGAAGAAGAGGAAAGTCCACAGATAGTAGGATTTCTTTCTCCATCTGTACATTTTCAAATTTCATCTCTTTCTGCACCATTTTCTGCCAAGCTTTGGGAAAGAAGAGGAGTAGTCAAACAAGGCCAGTGTCTGACCCTTTGCTTTCCATTTCATGATACCCTTATTTCAAGCCCAATCTCCAGTATTCTTTTGGAAGAGGATTTGCATCTTCTACTCAATAATGAAAAGTCTTATACCTGATCATATAGTCCACATCCTAGTAATTCTCATCTTCTGAAGGTCATCATCCAAATCTTGTTCTCCACCCTAATCATCTAATTCCTTATTCTCAAATCTCTCAACCCTTCCCCCTAAATTTCCAACCAAATACCACTTTCTTCTGTGACCCCTGGAATTCCTGCTCCATAGGCAATAGAATCTCCTTCACACTAACTTTATTCCTCTTCTATCCCTTTCATCCTGTACCTATTTCTGAGATCTGAATGTCTTCTCATGACACAGACTCCCTGATAATCCTCTATAACACTGGCTATACCTTCTCTCATTCCCTTAAAATAAGTGGTGAAGGTGTAGAAGTTGGAATACACCTTGCTCCCTATTATCACTTCCAGTTTCTCTCTCTACCTCCATGACATAGTAACCACTCCTTCTTTCCAGCTATTCATGTCTGCCACTCAATCAAAATCCAGTCACTGTTGCCTACACATGTATGTGTCACTCCTTTTCCTTATTCAAAAAATTCAATTCATGACTCACAATTATTCTCTCCTCCTCAACTCCCACCTGAAAACACTAGATAAGAAAAGATCAAGAAGGTACATGGTAGCTTGCTTCAAATATTTTAAGGGATTTAACTTCAGAACAAGAATGCAATCTAGAAGTGGAAAGAACCCCAGGCAATAACTGTTCCAACTCTATAATTTTCAGATGGGGAAACATAGATCCCAAAATATAAAGTGACTCGTCCATAGTACCATAAATTGTAATCTTCAGAAAGAGGATCCAAGTCTAGTTTCTCCAACTCTCCAATTAATATTCTTTCTATTTTACCTGAAGACAAGACAGAATGTAGAATAGGAGTGATGAAGAAAAGTTTCCAAGTCAGATTTAGGCTTGATGGAAAGAAAAACTTTCTGGCAATTAGCACTATCCTAAAGCTAAAAGACTTGCCTTGGAAGATTAGGTGATCATAAACTTTGGAGGTGTTTCAGAAAAGTTGAGTAATGACACAAAGAGAAGAGATTCTATGTCAAAATGAAGTTGAATTGCATGGCCTCTGAAATTTCCTTTCACTTGTATTCTAGAAATCTGTCACATCACAGATACAATTTTCAATATTTAACTGGCTACTGTATATAATACATAAGAACAGAAATTTGGGGGGGGAGAATAGAAGAGTAAAGAAAAAATGGGATTGAGATGTGTGTTCCTATTTTGTTTCGTTTATTGGTCTCAAAAATCATAACTGTGTCTAAAGGAGAACTTAGAGACTGGTAGATCTCAGCTCTCTTTTGGTGGTGGTTTTTGTTTTAAGGAATGACTCCAAGAAAAGAGGAATAAATTGGAAATGTAAGTCATATAAAAACAAAAGATATCAAATTTAAAGTAAGCTAAATTATCTTTTGTAGTCTCAGACATAGGAGCAATGTGAGGAAATTATTTAGTGGCAAATTTAGTCTTGATGTATGGAAATATTTCACAATAATTACTGCAACTCTATCCAGAAGTAAGTGGGCTGTAATAGTTGATAATGGAACTGTTCTCTCCTTATTGAATCATTGAATGCATTAAAGCAGAGGCATTAATGACCACTTGTTAGGTACAACAAAAGTCTAATTCTTTTAAAGGTATAGAATTTAGGTTGGGATAAAAAATTTCAACAAAACATAAACATAAAAATTCCATAATTCTCGTTATCTCATGTCAAATAATATAGGCGATTCTGACTCAGGCATAGGTTGGATTAGATTATGTTTGACATATATCATCCTAAAAATGACCATAATGGTGAAAGGATTCTCAAATAAGCCTTATAATAAAAGAGCTAGAGGTATTTGACCTTTGAAATCTAAGATATCCAAGTCTCTAATTCTTTGATTCTTCCACTCCTCCCCCATAACTAATTTCTGCTGCTACCATATCAAACTTGTCTCCCATTCATGTACTGTTGCCAATTATTTTATATATTAAGGAGGTTTTTGTTTGTTTTATTTTTGATGTGTGTGAATTTGTATGTGACACTAAAAGAATAGTTGAATTGTTAGTGACCCAGGAGACTTCCAGCAAAAGACCAATACTTATGCATTCAGAATGAGTATTTGAGTAGGGGGCAAAGAGTATTCTTCTCTTCTCCCATAAAATCTTATTTGATCTTGCTGCAAGCAGAGAGAAAAATGGAATTCATTGAGTACTTTTAACTTCTAAGGACTGCTACATTTATTGAACTTAATCCTCTTTCAAAACCTTTCTAATCAGGTTTGTTCCTCACATACAAGAAAATCTCACCAAAAAGGTGACATGCTTTTTTTTGTTTCATTTTTTTCAGACATTAAAGCACTATAGCAATATGTCATTATTATTATCTTAGTTATTAAAGCAATTAACTGATTCTGCATATAGAACTTAACATTTAAGCTGCCTTGGAATTTATATTTAAATTACATTATTTTATATATAACAGGTATAATTCATTTTTTTGTAAAAAAATATTTATGATACAGATGGAGAAGGATGGAATATAAGAAAATTACATATGCTCTGTGGATTTTCCTTAAGTGTCTGTGCAACTAAACAAAAACTTAATTTACAATTACAGTGAAGCACTCATATCACTTTCTAAGGGATTCAGAAAGAATGTTATGGGTAGGGAATTTTAAATGCCAAAATGATATAATCCAGGTTTTTCCTAAGATAAGTTTATATATTTCTGTGGATGCATTTTTCATTCGAACTAGAAGAGTTGTATTTTTTTCTAGACATCCCATTATTCTCACAAGGAAAAGAATTGGGAAAACATGGAAATATTGGACATAAGAGTTTAAACATTCATCTGAGATGCACAGATAATTGCCTCAAATCTCTGCTACTGGGGTAATATAGAATTCAACTAGGTATGCTAGACAAATAAACTAATTAATTAATTAATTTTGGCTTCCATAAAGAAATGACAAAAACATGTTATTTTAAAGCAATATATGTGTATATATGTCTATGTGTATATATGTGTGCATACACATGCATCACTTTGCAAATTTAAAGGGCTAGATTAATGCAAAAAGTCTTATGGCTTCCTATTTTTGTAGGTTCTGTGTGAACATGCGCATATACCATGTATGTATGTATGTATGTATATGTGTATATGTGAGCGGATTAAATAAGAAAAATGTTGTATATGTATGTAGACAAAGAGAAACAAACTTTTCTATTAATCAATCAATAAATATATATTAAGCATCTATGTAATTTATAATCTGAGAGAGAAATTAGGTAAAAATTTATCTATATATCTATGTCTTTATTAATATCCACATGGACATAGCTATAGATATAGAGGTGGATGTGTGTGTATTTGTCTATTGTCTCCTTCATTAGATTATAAGTTATCTGAAGGAAGAGACTGTCTAATGAAGGAGAAAATAGGCAAACACACATACACAAAGGAAGATCAATAGTTGGTACAGAGAAGGAAGACTATTTCAAACATACAAGGTAGCTAGAGAAAATGTCCAGAGCTGAGATGTGAAGTGTTTTGTCCATTGAATAGCCAGGAAACCTAGTTTCACTAGATTAAAAAAGAGTATATATTAGGAAGTAAAGTGTAAGGAACAACAGAAGGGGACTAGGTTAGGATGGGTTTTGAATGGAAAACAGAGCCTTTTGTATTTATTCTTACTCTTAGAACAGATAGAAAGCCACTGTTATTTATTGAGGAGGGGGAATATATGATTAAACCCATTGTTTCATTTTCTGTTCCCTAGGACAAAGCATAATTTCTCCTAGCTGTCAGCCTTAATAATGATTATGATGATGTTAAGGATGAAGATTACAGTGATATCCAATTATCATGTATCATACAGTCCAGGATGGGAAGTAATTTCCAGTAAAGCTAGAATTAGAGGTTGATACAATAAGTACACAGACACACAAACATTATCTCATTTGATTCTCACAACAATCCTCTGAAGTAGGTAATATTATTACTCCAATTTTCCAGATATTGAAACGAAGTCTTAGTCAGTTTCCCAATGTCATATAACTCATAAGTATCTAAGGCAGAACTTGGACATCCCAAACTCTAAGAACAGTATCCTATCACTCTATCCTATAACTCTAAGAACAGTATCCTATCATTTAGCTGTTGCAATAATTTTAAAGAGGTGTCGAGGCCCTGGACTAGCCCTGATTGCTAAGGAAGTAGAGAGAAGGAAAAAAATTTGTGGATATTTCAATCTTTTTTTTTATGATGCTCTTCTAAGAGTTCATTTTGTGCTTGCCTTCCTGTTTCATTATTCTTTGAGCCTTTACGTGTTTTCATTTTTGTATCACTGTTCTCTTTTGAGATCAGATTTGGTCATCTCTCTCATTGAGTGTTTCACCTGTCATTTGCTCATTTTACAGTTACTTTTTTCTTTTGATTTTGTCTGTATGCAGAAGTTTACCTCTATTCCTGGGCTGGAGAGAATATTGTCCCACACTTGAACCATGCCTCAGATTGGCTCATCTTTCTCAGTTCCAGATTAAGCATTCTGCAGAAGAGGTCTGATGGGTCTGCTATGTGTAGGTTTGCAACTGTTCAGTACAGCTGGGTTGAGCTTGGTTCTGTCTAACACCATAGAAGCTGTATTTTGTTATGCTGAATTCTTCCCACTGCTGCCTGTACTGGGTTGCACCTGGCCTCTGATTCAGCTAGATTATGTGGAGCAGCTTTCCTCTCACTGCTGCCTGTTCTGTTTCACATTGTTTTCCACTCTTCTATCTGCTGTGGCTGAATCAAGCTGGTTGTACTCTTTCTCCAGCTGCTTGTGCTATATCAAGTCAAAGTTCTGCCGAGACTTGTTTAGCTTTCTCTTTATATTAGAGTGAAATGAGTCCTCCTTGTTGTCTCTTGACATTGTTCAAGACCAAAGCATTGTTTCAATGCTGCTCCCGCACTCATTTTGAAGCACTTTTGTTCTGTGGGCATGTGAAGCATGTTTATCAGGTTTCAAGTATTTCTTACTCCATCATCCTGGCAACTGAAAGTCAAATGTCTAAACAAATATTTTATAATATTTAATATAGTGTGCTCCCATAGATAAGGAAACAAAACTGCTACTATTAGTTAGTGTATAAAACACAGGAATACATTTGGCCAGGAATATCAAAACTTAATTTTAGTTCATTCATGATTTTTAAAATAAAAAATACAAAAATACAAAAATTTAAAATAAAAAATAACATATTTTACTAAAAATATGTACTAATTTAAAATGAACTACTTCGGACTGTTAAAATTTATTTATTTAAAATACTTCATGGAGGAACACAGAAGTGGCACAGTTGCTAGAGTCAGGCCTGAAGAGAGAAAGTTATATAAGTCTTCCTGAATTAAAATCTGACCTTACTAATTATGAGACCCTGGACAAGTTACTTAACCCTGCTTGCCTCAATTTCTCATCTGTAAAATGAGCTGAAGAAGGAAATGGCAAGCCATTCTAGTATCTTTGCCAAGAAAACTCCAAACGAGGTCAGAAAAAGACAAAATTGACTGATACAACTGAACAACAGCAATATACCATCTAGTCACCACGTCTTGCAATTTCATTTTTGGATAATCTTTGACTTCTTGTCCTATGCCCCAAAATCTAGCTAGTGTGCAAGCTCTACTAAAAATTTTTCCATCTCTCGAATCAGTCCACTCTTAAAACCCACTTAGTTCAAGTTCTGATTGTCACATTTGGATTCCTTCAATAAGTATTTTGTGATATGTTTATTTGGTTTTACAGTTTTTATTTCTCCTTTTCCTCTTTAAGAAACATTTTTGTTTATAAGAGATTATTCTTTGAGAAGGAGATGGTAAGAGATAGAAGGGATAATCTAACTGATGTAAAAGCAAAAGAGAACAAAATATATCATTTTAAGAGAAATTGTATTAACAATCCACATGGGTGGGAAAGGATGAAAAAAATTATGACCTTCTCTATTATATGTTTTGAATAGTAGAACACTGAGTTAGACCATCAATATTGTTTTTTAGAGAACTGCAAATGGGTAACAAGCTGATCCCAAAATCAAATAAGAAGGGATTATATTCAATTATACTTGGGGAAATGTTTTGAAACCCCATGCTTCTCCTTCACAAAAACAAACAAATATTATTTTAACACTATTGTTCACTTGGTGGGGCTTTGAGCTTATAAATCATGCACAATTACAATTTCTAAGGACTCAATTTTCAAGTAACAAAAAAGGCAATAGAATGATATATTTTAGGAATAAGCAGGCTAAAACATATCACCAGGGGTTATTTCTGAGGAAAAAGTGGATTAAAATACAGTATCTAGAAAATGGAGGTTTGGAAAAGGAAGTGGATTGGTCAGTTTCATAGTGTTAGGGATAATAAACAAATAGAACAAGTATTGCCTAAATCTCCACATAATATTAACAGACCTAAAAGGAGGACTCCAGCAAGTTGGATACATTATTTATGGGCAAATTGTTTTATGGATAGGAATCACACAAGATGTAAGGGAGAAAGGTTGTGTGTTATCATAGAAAGTATACTTAATGCAAATTCAGGGAGCCTAGGTTTAAATAGTGTATCTGACACTTCTGTGGCTTTACAAAATTGTAAAATCTTCCTGGGTCTCAAATTTTTAAAAATATGTTAAATGAATGAATTGGGCTAGATGACCTTTGAGGTTCTTTTTAGCTCTTCTTCTATGATTTTTCTTTGATCCCATATTAGGAGTTATAATCTATGATTATCTGTAATGCATGGATGGGTTGAAATTTGCATGTATAGTTTCATATTTGCCTATGCCCTCCTCTGTCCTTTCCCCCCTTGATCTAGTCAGAGATGATTAGTGAAATGACATGGGAGGTAGGTCAGGGAAATTTAAGTAGAAAGGGGAATTAAGATAAAATGATGAGTAATAGGGGAGCAATTTGCTCTTCACCAGGTAGGCAAAGAGTGCTAAGAATTTAACACACCTTTGAGCAAGCAGAGGGGCAAATAGTAAATGCATGAAGCAGCAAGAAGTAAAACATGACCATAGCAAGTGGAGGCTAACTGGGGTGAAATGAGAAAGGAGTGGCAATGATAGCTGGGGAGAACCTCAAGAAAATAGCCTAGCCACAGGCCACTGTGAGAGGCAATGACCTTCTTTCAGATTTGAACCTCAATACATAAACCACATTTCTCTAAACTTTAAGAATTTAGCTGTTTAGTGAAAAGCGTTATGGTTACCTGAGGAGGAAATGAAACCTTTGGTTTTGGTCTACCTGCAGATCAAAGCAAGCAATTTACTTGTTCTAGGAAGAAATTACGAGATTTCAGGAATTTTTGTTTGATGAATTTAGTTTTATTTGCCTGTTTTAATAATTAACTACTATAATTGAGGCTGTCATAAGAAATTTGGCACATGTCACACACACACATACACACTCACACACACCCCTCTCTTAGAATAATAAGAACAAAGCTAGAGACAATTGATACTCCGAGATGTAGAGAAATTCTCTTTTTCAAAGACAACCTTCTAGCATTACAGGAAGTACATAAATTCATAAGAAGTTTGTGATTGGGAGCTCTTGGCCCATCCCTTTAACAAAACATTCTAAAAGGTTACTATAACTCATTGGATGGTATTTTATTAAGCAGATTTCACTCTCTCTCTCTCTCTCTCTATATATATATATATATATATATATATATATAATTAGCATCACTTCATCAAAATAAAAAGTCATTTACTACTAATATCAAGGCAGTGATCCAAGATGTATGGAAAGAATGCTATCTACATCGAGAGAAAGAACTGTGGGAGTAGAAATGTAGGAATGTAGAAGAAAAATATATGATTCATCACTTGTTCATATGAATAGAGGATTTGGGGTTTTGATTTTAAGAGATTGCTCTATTACAAAAATGAATAATATGGAAATAGGTACTGAGTGATAATACATGTATAACCAAGTGGAATTACTTGTCAACTCTGGGAAGGGGTAGGAAAGAGGGGAGGGAGAGAACATGAATCATACAACCATGGAAAATACTTTAAAATAAATGTCATGCCAGACTCATACTTTTCCTTGTTATTTACATTTAGGATCCAAGCATTCAACCAACTTCAAACTATTATTAGTATCATGTAATCCACATTTCCCCATATTATCCACAAGAATATTCTGAGAATGACTTATTGTCATCTATTCTAATTTATCAAGAGAATTGGGGCACTATTTTCTTATCCCTTTATTTAATTTGGATGTAAACTTTCTATTGATTTTTGTCTTGTCCTTTCATGATCCAAATGATAACTATTTGATAACCAAATGATCCAAAGAGCTTTCTTCTTAGCAGAGAAAACAAAAGTAAAATGGAAATTGAACAATTCTGACTTCACTCTTCTATCTTAGGCAGCTAAGTGGTACAGTGTACTGAGTATTGACCCTGAAGTCAGGAAGACTTGAGTTTAAATCTGGCCTTAGACACTTATTAGCTATATGATCTTGGGAAATTCTCTTATTTTCTATTTGTCATAGTTTCTCTTCTGCAAAATCGAGATAATAAAAGCACTTACTTTGCAGGGTTGTGTGAGGATCAAATAAGATAATAACTATAAAGTGCTTTCCACAATGCCTGGCATGTAGTAAGCACTATATAAATATGAGTTATGATTATTTTTTCAATCTGTCATTAACAGTACATTCCTCTTTCCTCTCCAAATATAACTTTAAAAAGTATTTCCATGATCTTTATTTATTTACAGTTTAGCACTCCTAACACTCTTCTTGCAGAAACATTCAAGTTTTACTGTAATATCATCCAAACTTTTCATTAGACTTCACACATTTAATGACCTGAAGAATTGTTTACCTCAAATCATTTATGTCTAAATCTAGATCCATGGAAAAAAGTTATTGTAAATATGGAGACATCCAACATCTCTATCCAGACCATTATCTCAAAGGCACATACCCTCTTCCATACCTACATAAATTGTGACTTCTACCCTAAATTTTCCTGGCACTTTTCCCACATTATCTAGCCCTTGTAGTACCCTGATATCCAGGATGAGGTACAATGTAGTCTATCATTCAACAGAGTGAATGCTAATGGAAGCCAATTATTTATTTTTCTTTTTTTTTTTAAACCCTTAACTTCTATGTATTGACTTACAGGTGGAAGAGTGGAAAGGGTAGGCAATGGGGTTCAAGTGACTTGCCCAGGGTCACACAGCTGGGAAGTGTCTGAGGCCAGATTTGAACCTAGGACCTCCCATCTCTAGGTCTGGCTCTCAATCCACTGAGCTACCCAGCTGCCCCCGGAAGCCAATTATTATCAGACTTCTTAGTGCCTGTTGGAAGAGAATTTCTCTCTCCATTATGTCTCTTTGCTTAATGTCACCTGTCAGTGACCTGGAGGTCAAAGACCACTGAGATATGCAGGTATAGACAGGCCCTCAGAGAAAGGAAGTGAGAGAACTCAGGAACCAACAAGACAGGAAATTGATTCCATAGGCATTGCCCCTTCTTGGGTGACCCACACAAATTAAGAAACTATGGTTGGGGGGCAGCTGGGTAGCTCAGTGGAGTGAGAGTCAGGCCTAGAGACAGGAGGTCCTAGGTTCAAACCCGGCCTCAGCCACTTCCCAGCTGTGTGACCCTGGGCAAGTCACTTGACCCCCATTGCCTACCCTTACCACTCTTCCACCTAGGAGCCAATACACAGAAGTTAAGGGTTTAAAAAAGAAAAAAAGAAAGAAAGAAAGAAAGAAACTATGGTTGGTTACTGAGATGTAATATGTGAGAGCTAGTGGGTGGAGAAAACTGCTTATAAGGGGAAACCCAGAAGGAAGTAAGGGTCTTCTGGCTGGAGTGAGGAATCAGAATAAACTTTAGTTGATAGTGAGCTTCAATCCATCATGGTGGCCAATAGAGTAGGAACCTAAGTAATTCTCTACTTCTTTCCTACCTTTCCCTCTCCCTACTATTACTACTTTGATTTAATAAATTTATAAAGCTACTAACTGCCTCATAATTTATTTTTAATTATTACATACCCCTATCTCAGTTCACTTTTAGTTCCTAAATGGTGTGATGATCTGTGCAGGCCACACTCCAAGACAGACCCCATCTCCAGTATCCATAGACTAAGGAGCCCTAGGCTGAATTTTTTTCCTGTGGTTTTTTCTCTTTTTTCCCAATAAGAATTTGATCTGGAACATTTTCTAGATCATTGTAAAGAGATAGTGGTGGACAATGGCCTACTGCTCTTCTCACTCCAACATCTTGACCCTGTCTCCTCCTTTCCTGTTATTGTTGAGGGCACCATTATTCTTTCAGTCACAGAGACCCATAATCCTAGGACCATCCTTGAATCTTCACTTATACCTATATCATATATCCAATCATTTCCCAAGTCTTGTCATTTTAACATTCACTACATCTCTCATATGTTCCCTTTTCATCTCTTATAGCAGGGGTCTGCAACCTTTTTTGCCGTGAGAGCCATAAATGCCACATTTTTAAAATGTAATTTCATGAGAGCCATACAGTGCTCACAGTGCACTCCTGTAACAGCACCTGAAAAAAAATTGACTTTATGGCTCCTGCAGAAAGAGCCATATCTGGCCCTCAAAAGAGCCAAATATGGCTCGAGAGCCATACATTGCTAACCCCTGTCTTATAGAGATAACTTACTTTTTATTCTAGCTTTTCAGTCTTTTCATTTTTTCTAATATTTTTTTATTTCATGGAATCATTATTTGAATTGTTACATTATATTTTTTATTATCACATGAACCCTGATCCACTACCTTGACCCAAAGTTAAATTTTTTTGCTAAAATCTGAGAAATTGCATTTGCATTGTGCTACATTTTTAAAACTCTTACCTTCCATCTTAGATCAATACTGTCTACTGATTCCAAGGCAGAAGAGTGGTAAAGGCTAGGCAATGGGGGTAAGTGACTTGCCCATGGTCACCAATTGTTTGAAGCCAGATTTGAACCTAGGACTTTCCATCTGTCTTAGGATTAAAATTCTCTGGAAACTGTATATTAATTGAAAATTATTTATTATGTAGTGGAAGCAGGTTGGAAAGAGAAAAGACATATAAACACATGGCTGGTTGACTAGCTAATCTCAGTTTGCTACTCACTTTGTCTCTGTTCCCCTCCATCCCTCACTTATAACCCTGGAGACATCGGTCTTTCTCAAGCTCCCTGGTTGGACAGACTTGACCTTACTTCATGTCAGAGACCAGTTTCTGGATGTGAGACAAGAGGAAAGGGTTTTCAGGGAAGCCAGGGAGCCAGGATGTCTCTATCAACCTCCCATAGTATGCATGCTCACCCAATCAAAGGGTGGGACTGAGATTGACATGAATTTTTAAATCTTTCCTTTTTAAAAGGAAAGGGGGGTTCGAAATTATATTAAATTTGCATATATCTCTAGGCCTATCTCTCAGTCCACTGAGGCACTTAGCTGCCCCCTATCAGGTTACATTTTAGGATTTCTTCATTTGCTTTTAAACCATGGAAAACAATACCATCCCAAGAAGTTATTTGAACTGACTAGCAACCAAACACATATTGAATAATATGGTATGACTAGGGCATATTATGGGAATTACATTTTTTTATATTGACACATTCTAAAACCAGCTACTTAGCTTTCTTGAATGTGTTCTCATAGTGAGTTTGGAATCCAATAGAAAATTCATGACTTTTTAATATATGACTTTGTCAATGCACATTTTCCCTACATCCCTATTTTACCTTTATTATAGTCCGAATGTATGATTTACTCAAAATACATGAGTAACAAGGTCATAGTGTCAAATGCTAGAAGCAGATATGACTTCTATATATTTTCTAGTCAAACCCTCTCATTTTACATATTGGGAAACAGAGGATCAAAGAGATGACGTGATTTATCCTAAGCCCACCAAAGGAGTTTATGGAAAACCAGAATTAGAATCAATATCTACTGTCTTTCTATCTATTAATTTTACTTTATACAATAGCATTTGTATTTTGGATGAAAAAACTTTTAAAGGGAAATTAAATTCTAATAAAGAACTACATCATCTGATAGCACGTTTTTTAATGTGGCCTAGCAATTGTATATAATGGGAAATATTGCCATCTTCTCCATAGGACAATCATATAGGTATAACTTAATTTAATCACTTTTAGTTCAAATTATAGTGTCTGTAATTTATGTGCTATTAAATTCAAAAGTCAATTATCCAGCTGTCAATTTTGAATGAATAATCAATGAAAGATCAGTCTCAACCAACAATTAAAAAATATCAGAATTTGAATAAAAATCAGTTTCTAGTCAGTTATTTGAGTCATCTTTACAATCAGATTGTTTATTGAGTATTTATTGGTTCAGTTGATAGCATATACATTAAGATCTTAATCACCCATTTATAGTTTATCATTCAATTATTATATCAGTGGTTTAGTCTACCAGGTTTAAAAAATATACTCTCCAAACTTTCAAATGATAGAACAGCACTACATGTACAAAGCTTTGGACAAAATAATGTAAAAGATGCTTTCTCATGCACATAGAATTGTAACAAGTAGTTGGTAATGATAAGTTCCTTTTCTATCTTTTTTCCCATTGTTATTTCTGTAGCTTCTAAGTTTGATATCTTTGTTAGCTCAAAAACCTATGCTTTATTTATTCATGAATTCCTCTAAAATTACCACCAAAATGCCTCAGTATATTTTTCAGGGTTTTTTAACTTGTTTCTAAAGAGCATTAAAGAATTCTTTTCCTAAATGTGTGTGTTCTCATAGTTGGAGCCAGGCCAAAGATATTACTATTCACTTTCCAAAAATATGCAAGATAGAAAATGCCAGTCTGCCAGAGGCTAGGAATACAGAAGCCCTGACCCAATCCCCTTCTGTTGCTGAAATCTGACAAGTTACATTTGCATCCTGCTACATTTTAGGATTTCTTCATTTTCTTTCAAACCAGGGAAAACAATACTATCCAAAGTATTTACTTGAACCAACTGGCAAATTTTCCAAAACAAAAGGACTGGATTGAATTTTGAGGGGCTGTTTATATCTGCTGCATGCTCCCACTGTGCCTCCTAAAAGCAAAAAAAAAGTGGGGAGGATATTATAATCCACACATCCTCAATGGTTTGGTCACTTTAGCTTGCATTATTTTATACTTCTGCATCTTAGATAATCACTACTTATAGTTTGATAACCTATATGTTTTGCATACACCTGCCTCACACCAAAAAACTCCACAGACCTCCCCCCACAAAACCAAAAAATGACTTCTGTGCCTTTTCCAAATAAAATCTGTATAAAATTGAATTGTGGTGGTTGATATTGTTATCATTAAATTGAATCTGAAAAAAATCATCATATGTATTTTTGATCATTCTTAGAATGATCTATCTATGGAAGTTTTTTTTTTTCATTTTTATGACATTTCATTGCATTACCTTGTCTCTCCACAAATCTATAACACCTGTATTGTTAGAGTGATTACAATTTTTAACCTTAGTTTCTTCTGGACATATTCAGTGGTACAGAGAGAGGGAGGGTCTTCATAAAAGCCACCAGTTTACAACAGTTATTAAGCCAGGTCTATTGACTAGCCCAAAAAATCCCACCATTTCTTTTATACCCCCATTGCTTCTCTAGTTTAAAGTTTGACTACAGAACAGTTATGCTGATTTGAATATTGAAGGCAGACATCTTTTTTCTAACAATAACCAGAATCAACAGAGATCCATTTCTTTTTCTTTTTTATTTTCTTTAAATGTGCCTGAAAGCTGTTGACAGGCACAAGTGGTTATTTTACTGGGTATTTTTACTGAAATAATGAAAATGTGCCTGCTTTTGCTTAAGGCAAAAGGAACTGATTTAAAAGAAAAAAAGATTCTGAGACTATGTTTCAAGCCTTACCAGCCATGATACTAAAAGTGATTACCATTTTGAAAACAGAAAGCATTGACATATGTTTGTATAAGCAAGTTAAAGCAGTTTTTATGTGGCCAAAGGAAAGTTCTAATATGTGGAATTTCCTCAGATTCCTCTACTAAACCATACATTAGATAACTTCTAAGAAAGAGTTTAACGTTAACTATTTTGAAAATCACAATATACTTTGAGACTTGAAAAGCCACTATATCAAAAGCTGCCACATTCATTCCTCCTTTACCTCAAAAAAGGAATAAATGCAGTCATGTGAAAAGCATTTATTAAGCACTTCAAGTATATCAATCGACAAATAAATTCTCCTGAAGCAGCAAGATATTAAGGTATATATTTGATATTGCATCATTTGATAGCAAGGGTATCTGATAAGATTGGTGAAATCACACTAAACCTCACTAGAACTACCTAAAAACAATGTACATATAGCAGGAGCCTTTCATAGGGCTTCCTTTCATTTTGCTTATGGAACTGTAACTTTAGTAGTTTTGTATGTAAGGCAGGAAATCTAATCCATTAAATACTTCCCTGACTCTAGCCTGTTAAAGATACCTCTTCTGAGTTGAGGTTAAGTTTACAGGTTCATTAATAGCTTGAAAGCAATTCATTAGATTGCAGTCAGCTAACATATTTTGAGAATTATATTTCTTTCTGTTTATTCCTTCAGTAGTGAAGGATATTTCTGCATATTTTAAGAGACAGGGGAGAAGGACAACTATATGGTTCAGTGAAGAGAGAGCCAGGCCTGGAGATGGGAGGTCCTGGGTTCAAATTTGACCTCAGACACTACCTAGTTATGTGACACTGGATAAGTAATTTAACCCCAGTTGCCTACCCCTTTCCACCCTTCTGCCTAGTAAGACAAAAGATAAGGTTTTTCGGTTTTTTGGTTTTTGAAAAAGTGTGGGGAGGAAAATGGGGCGAGAAAGACACAGACAGCTACAGAGGGAGAAAGTTGTATCTTGAGAAAATAATGGGAAGTCAGTTTGTTCATTTTATTCTTCTAGTTGTGTCAGACTGGCTTTTATCTTTAAAAAGACCTTCACAAAGAGAAAACTTTTCCTTTGGCTATGGAAGTGATTTTCTTATGTTGTCCTTTTTCTCCTAGACAGTGCTGAATACAAAAAAGCCAGCATCTCATTGTTGATGTTTACTGGATAAAGAGGTGTTAAATAAATAAAAGCTAGTGTTGTCATATTACTGTCAGAGATGGAAATGCAATTTTTAGATTTATAAAGTACTAATCAGTAAATTTTCTTTCTTTAAAAAAATCTCACTCAATGAGAAAATGATCTATTGTGGCAATGGAAGGTATATACTCTATAATAATTTATATTCAATATTAAAGTAAACATGTCTCATTTGAAAAAAATGCAGGTCTGTTTCCTTATTGCTAATCTAACAGTCATTCTTAAATCTAGAGAAAGGAAGACAAAAAATAAATAGATTAAATATTTTGATAATCTAACTGGAACTTGTCTTAAAGCATTCTGGGAAGTGTAGTTTGAATCTATATTTGTTATTTAAAGCTTTGTATTATATGGGGGCAATTAAAAATAATATTGAATACAACAAAAATAGACATAAGAAACTGTTTCTACCACTATGTTATACTTCTGAAGTTTTCCAATTATGAAATTGTCTCAAATTGTATTTAGCAAAACAAAGCCATGTTGCTTCATCTTTCCATAATTTGATATAAGTTAAGTCCCAGGGGCCCTTTCCCAGGGCTAATTTACATACTAATTATACCACAATTTAAGTCACTGCAGCAGCACCATCTATTGGAGACCTGATCCTATTTGGAGAAAGAGACTTTCATGGCAAGTACTGAAAAAATAGTGTTTATTCCATTTTGTTTTGTGATATAAGGGATTTTTTTTTTCTAATGCCCGTATCAGTAAAGGCTCATTTCAAAATTCTTGTATTTCAGAAGTGTGATTGTGGCATTGCCACTGTATGACAGAGTTTGCCTGGAGATGTAATCATTTAAACAAGGATAATGAAGCATTTGAAAGAAACTGGCCTGGGGGGAAAATACCCCTAATGATCACAGCCAATTCATTTATGCCTTATGCCTACCAATGGGTAAGGAAATGTGTTTAATTCAAGGGAATATAGCCCCTTCTCATTTGTATGTGTGTGAATGCAATTCAAATCAAGAGGATGAAGTACAAGAAAGGCTGTAATTCATCAATCTCATCTTTCTATCTGCAATAAGAACACCAGATGGATAAATTATTTCCACTGTTTCCTAATCTGTCTTAAGATCAAATGGTAGAAATGAAAAAAAAAATAGATTCAATGCTGTGGATGAAATTAAGTAATAAAGACAGAAGGTGTTGATATCATAGATAACCCAGGGCTGCCTCAGCCTTATTCTCATAGATGAATGCAGGCTTTCATACTAATACCCTGTTGCTGTTGAAATGAGAAGAGAACTGGAAATGGAAATCATGGAAACAAATTATTCTGGATCAAAAATAATATGTCAAAACTTTTAACATATTCTAGAAACAGATCTTTAAAAAATACAAATGAAACCTCATTCCTTGGATAAAAGTTTTGTTTGTTTTTAGAATCTGTGTGTGTAAAACAGATACCATTTCTTTTTATATATTCATTATATTGTGGTTTGTGATGCAGATTTAGCTTATTTATTTTATCTGAAGATTTATTTTTATCTGACACATCTTGAGACATTTATATATGTATATATATGTGTGTGTGTGTGTGTGTGTATGTGTTCATACCTAGAGAAGGGATCATGAAAGTAGAAATACAACCTTTAGAGTTAACCTTTACATGTTAACAACAATGGGAGAGGTGATCCTATTTTCTAATTTCTATGAGTTAAAACAATAGATAAGATGAAATTAAGCATATTCTCAAAATATTTTATGGATATCCTACAAAAACTATGTATATTTTATCTTCAGGCATAGTAATAAGAGAATGTATTAACACACACTATAGGTAAATAGCTACAAAGTGAAAAATTCACCTTGCTTATTGATTCTTTTCACCTTACAATTTTAGTTTTCTTCTGCAATTGGGTTTTAATTAGATACTTCTATGATCCGTGGGGCACACACATAAGCCCTAACCATGGGGTATCTCTGCTTGTACAGGAACTGTTCCTGGTAATGTTAAACAATGGGATAAATAGGGTATAGTCTAAGACTACGACAAACATTCAAAATTCAAAATCAGTGCCCCCCAAGACATTTCTTTTACTATATTCCTCTATGGATTTTGGCTGAACACTTTCATTTTTAAATTTTATAATAATATTTTGTTAATTAATTGGGTGGATGGTAAAAAGGGGGGAAGTTAAGAGAAATGGTTTCATCTATTAGTAAACTTTCTCTACTTCTTTCACATGGTAGAGACCTGAATACTGTTAATATTCATGTTCCTTTCCTCTGGATACTTATTAAGTTTGTTATGTGAAGTCATTTTACATTCATTTTAAACACAAGCCTCTGGTGACTATATTTCTCAGTGTTAGCATTCAAGTCACAGTCCAGGATAAATTCCATTGAAACTAGAATCAAAAGCATAACTTGTAGATTGTAAGGATTAGAAAATACTGATAGTATTTTAAGAGTATTTCACATCATCTTGAGAGTTGAATTAGAACCTTAACTTAAGCTAAGAATAAGTCAATGTTAGAAAAGAATGCTATTGAAAACAAATAAGGGATTGATACAGCTTTCAAGGAAAATCAGTGGAAAAAATAGAACTGATGAACAATGTAGATAAAACAAATTTTAAAAATCCATATTAACAGAAGACAGAATAACGCAAGTCATCCCCATTCCCTCCAAAGTTTGGTTTTCTCCTCTAGGGAGAAGAGCCTTTTGAGTAAAAACAGAAATAGTTCACGAAAAGTTAAAACTGAAAACATTTGTTCCCAATTATTTCTGATTTCCAAATAAGGCCCAAATGCACTACATCTCAGAGAACCTAAAGTGGCAGAAATAATTGTTGGTTTCTGGCCTGTGATATTTAAAAAAAGGGGGGGGCGTGGTAAAATAGAGGGATGTTGCAGGCCTGGAGACTGATAAAAGATGGCCCAACATCTTAAGAGGAAATGTCATCCAACTTGATGATAGTCATGATCCAAAAATAGTTTATTAGTTTACATAATAGATTAAAACTAATAGAATAAAATGTATACGGAAATTTCAAAGATTTGCAGTGCTTCAAATACTTAATCCAACAAGCATAGATGGTAAAAATATGACTAAGCAGATGATCATGTGGATTTTAGTGTACTAAAGTTTTATTATTAGCCTAGAATGTGACGTGAGAACCGACATAGAAAATGCAATTTTACACTTGATAGAGAGGAATATTATTGAAGAACACAATAGGCCCACTATACTCCTCCCAGGGTGGATCACATCTGGAGTACTGGTATTCACCTCTGATTGCCACATTTAGGAAAGACATCAACAAAATGCTACATCTAGGGAAGCATCATAAGATCATAAACTTAGTGCTAAAAAGGACCATGTTCTAGTTCATATCTATTTCAGCCCCATTATATTATAATAGAAAATGAAGGTTTGAAATGGGAAGTGCTTTGTTCAAGATTCTATAGATAGTTAATGGCAGAGCCAAAATATGACCAGTTACTCTAAATTTAAAAAAAATAAACAAACCAAAAAACAAACCACTTTCCACTATATCAAAGGAAAACAAAGATAGTGAAAGGCCTGGAAAATGCCATAGAAAGACTACTTAAAGGAATTTGGTATATTTAGCTTGGAGCTGAAAGACTTGAGGGGAGGGAGTGGGAGATAACTGATAATCCTCCTCAAGTATTTAAATAATTAGTATGGAGAAGTTTTTTGTTTGTTTGTTTGCTTTTTCCCTGCATGAAGGAGAAATTTTGCAGAAGCAGATGTAGAATTATTGTAGGGAAGACTTTAAAAATAAGAGCAATTAAAAAAATATAAATCAAATGCTTCCACCAATCCAACAATATAATCAGCTGCTTCCAAAGGTTTATTTGACAGTCTAGAATATACTTAATCATTCCTAGATTTGTGAGCTTTGTGGATTCATTTATTACATATAATACAAATTTGTGATAAATTAGATTAAGGTTTAAACAATATCTGTGCATTCATTTGTACATATTTTGAGTTTCCTGTCACTGGTAGTCTTTAAGAAAAGTCTGGAATACTATTTGTTAATGAAGATATAAATAATATTCTTGTTCAGGTACAGAATGAACTAGTCTCAGGTCTTTCCACTCTGGTATATGCGATTATCAATAAAAACCAGTTTAAAAAATAAGCAGGTATACTCACCAACACATTACTATAATCTTTCATCTCAAACGTGGAAGTTAAAATTACTCTTATTGTAAAATGATGAAAATAGATGACGTGAGAAAGGGAGAGGTGAGATAGATGCGAAGTGTCAAATGAGTGAGAGACTGAGGATATGATTGGAAGGGTGTAGGGATGGCTGTGGTTTGTTAGTAAGTGATTTCTACTACATTACTCTAGGGCAACTCAAGTGCAAAGCAGCATTTTAGCTCTAGGGAGTCCCTGCTGCAGGCATTAAGAAGAGGAAATGAAGATTTCTTTTCCAAATTAAGTTGTCAAGAAAGCTCATTTACACCACACAGTGATTGTATGTGGGTGAGAAGATGATGGTGATTTATAACAATACAGACTGGGAAAGTGGTTCCAGGGAGGCAAATCTATAACAAAATCCACTTGGGAGGCTTAACTAGAGCCCCCATTACCAACCAAAGGAACAGGATTTGCGGTCCTCAGAAATTTCCAATCACCTTACAATAAGACTGGAAAAGATTATGTAAGATTCATGATTTCACAGAGGCTAAGTACAACTATAACTGACGCTATCATTAAAAAATACCCAACTATATAATTTGGTCGTTCTAATAAAGGCATTTGGAATTTTGGTTGTATACTCTCTTAAAAAGACAATTGGACTTTAAAAATTCTAGTAATTTTAAGAACTTAAGACCTCACCCTGCCTTTGAATAACTGATTATTTGTAATTTTATTTCAGCATTGAAGAAAATCTCAGTATCTATATTTTGTATTCCAAATTTGGACAAAATCATTCAACTTTATAATCTATTATTGGAAAAAGTCACAAAATGTAAATCAATCGTATAAAAGAGATCTCACTGATGCTCTTTTTTGTGTGGAATTTTCCATAAATATTTGATGTTGTACTCTTTGATTTGAAAGCTATTAAACAGTGAACATGTGTTAAAATATGATTCTTTACTGGAAATTCTTAAATTTCATTTTGAATCTTTCATTACTGCCCACATTTTTGGATCAGAATCCAAAATGTAGAACATACAAAACCAAAACATATTTTCTTCCTTTTTTTGTTTTCTTCAGTTTTATAACATCTCAGTATATACAGGCAAACACCCCCTCAAATTTTATAGTTGTTTTCTGTCATCCAAATTAATGATTAATTCATTCATTCATTATGCCTAGAAAATGCATAGGGATGGTTCCATGCATCATTTTCTATTAATTCCACCCTTTGTTCTCCATTATATTTAATGTCTTAATGCATATAAATGTAAGAATATGGTAATTATGTTTTGTGGGCAACAGTTATATATTTATATAAGCATTTGATATATTTTTCATATAACAAAGTCAACTCAATTGCAATGTTGAGATGTTTGTCAAGTGGCATAAAACCTGGAAGACATAAAATGACAGTATATAATCATGATTTAATCTAGTCTGAAATATTTTACTTCTTTCTATAGATTTGAACCACCTTTGCAACCCCTTCTCCCTTGCCATGCTTATAAACAGAATATACAATTCATCATCAAACTTTTTGTAAATATTCTCTTCCAGAAATATATGACCAATATGTGTTTTCTTTTCTATCATTAAAGAATTTAGTGCTACTTTGTTAACAGGTTTATTTGACAGACTAGAATCCACTTAATCATTCCTAGTTATTAGGAGCTTTGTGAATTCATTTATGACATATAATACAAACTGGGTGATAAATTAAGGTTTAAACAAATATCTGTGCATTCGTTTGTACATGTTTTCAGAAACTATATATTTTTAAAGCATAACAGAACTAGAGTTATCTAAAGAATAGTTAAAAACTAAATAATACTATGTAAACTGTAAAGAGTGTTGCTTGTTTTCCTGTCAACATTCAAAATAGCAAAATCAAGACCAACTTCTGTCTTGGCATCTATGGCAAACACAACCATTAATAAGATAATATTGAATATTTACAGTTACATAGACCAGAAATGTTTGGTTTCAAAATAATAAAAGACTAGAAACAACAGACAGTAAAGAGTCTTAAGAAGGGATTAAACTGAATCATCAACGTATTTTAAAGTAGAAAAAGTGTTTCCTTATTATTATAGAAAGAAGGTTTTTATGTTTCTTGTTTTTAAATGCAAACATTACTTTCAGCATAATGAAATCTGATACTTTGTGATTTGTAAAAGTTGGCCCACTAAATCATACATGTGATTTTAATGCTTTTGATTTTCATTCCCTTGGTATGTGTGTATGAGATGAGGACGGGGCTTATTTTTGTAGTCTAGGTACTAAGAAAATACAAAAAAAGTACCATGTGATAAAATTATAAAGCAGTGGTTCATTCTAATGAGACAAGTCAATCATTTTGATTCCTAAAAATATAGCTATATATGAACAAAATCAATAGAGGATCAGAGTTATGATAACCAGAAAGATGGAATGTTGCTTTGATAGGCAATTATCTTCATTCTCATACATAAATCAATTTGAAAAATTATGAATGGCATATAAATACATCTTTTCCACAGAAAACCTCCTATTCTACCACGAGAATATAAATCAGGATAACTCAAGTCTGATCTATTATTTGGAAATGTGTATTATCTTATGTATTGCATGTTACTAGACACATTTCAGAACCTTGACTTGTCTCAAAATACCTCTTGGGATTTCTTGTAGATTATATACAGAAGTTTTGTCTGAACAAACATCAAATTCTCTAACCAAATGTGGAAAAAAAAAAACAAAACATTGAGGAACCAAAGTTTCTTGTTGGAGAGTTACAGTGACTGTTACATATATTGTCACAGTTTCTTCCTGATCTAGTTTCTGGATTTCATCTCAAGTAAAAAGAAAGCCTCAGGTTAGAAAGATCAGGAATTGGAAAATTTCTCATTCAAGATATATGATAAAAATATGAATAATTACTCTGATATTACTATATTTTGAAAAGTAATAATTATTTTATTGGCCAATGAATACAGATGACAGGCTATGAATAATCAACATGTATATATCAGCCAATACACATCTTACATAAGGTTAATTCAGTTAAAAATTGAAGGAAATAGTTCATTTTT
This sequence comes from Gracilinanus agilis, assembly GCF_016433145.1. NCBI lineage: Eukaryota > Metazoa > Chordata > Mammalia > Didelphimorphia > Didelphidae > Gracilinanus > Gracilinanus agilis. The sequence continues at coordinate 575,732,073 of NC_058130.1, forward strand.
GTAGCCATTATTTTAAATTGTCTTTTGCTGAGACTGGCTATTTGCTTTGAATTCAACCTTAGGGCTCAGGCAAAGGGGGCAAGAAGGGGATGTGCATATTAATAGCTGTGAAATACAAAAGTAAAATCTTTAAACTTTCTTGTGGTTTATTTACATTTTCTACATTCACAGGTAATGCTCAATCATTTGTTAATTTAGGTAATCAATTTAGTAAAAGTATACTGGGAAGGAAAATCACAATGGCCATGAAAATCATGTCTCTGATGAGTCTCATTTGTCTTTTTAATTGAATCAAAATCTATCTTCTAAGCAACAGTCATGTCAGGCCCAGCTCACCTCCCATTCCAAACACTCCCACAAAGAAAGCCCAGTGGCTTTTAGAAGGAAGTACTAGGTAAAATACTAAATTCTCTGGGAAATATCTCTCCTCACTGCAGAACTACTATTTTAAATTGAGTCCATAATTGTCCCTTTACTGTTGGAAATACCTATTTGTGTCTTTGAATTCATTTTGCTTTTTTCAGTTTATTCTCAGCACTAGGCTAAATTTATTATGAAAGCATATTGCCCATCAATCAAAACATCTTAACACTAATCGTTTTTCGCTCATTTATATGAAATATGAATATACATATGTTTATGTATATATGTATGCTTCCGAATGCACATATATATCCAGATTCACCAGTAGATCTAAGCAGATATATATTTTATATAGATCCCAAATAGCCACATTGAGCCATCACACAAATGGAATAGCTCCTCCAAATTCACAAAATATTTCCAAAGTCCTTTGTCCTTGACCCCTCATAGATATGTAGTGGGAGATGGGGAGAGGCAAGCCAGACATCAAATCCATTTATTTTGAATCTTAAAATATCTTCAACATTTTGGTTACAATGTCGTACAGTGGACAAATTGGCATTCAGCTTGAGGTTTCAACTTTATAACAGGTCTGAGATCAATGACTCTTCCCTGGCACAGAGGAGACTGTACTCATCCATTTCCCAGATGATCTCTTGTATAAATAGGGACAAAGCTGAAACTGAGGTGAAGATAAACATCAAAACTGTTTCTGCTCACAGTTCCTTTACTAGACACAATTTAAACCAAGCATGGGGTCACCTGGAAGTTCCATTGTCAAAATGCGTCTTTGTGTGGCTGGTCAGATCTCTCTTATTTAGACTGGAGGGGAGGAACAGTTGGTTCTGTGGTCTTTAAGGTGGTGCCTCAGCATGTGTACCCCAGGTGAGCCAAAAGCATTAAAAATATATAGCTGACAAGACCAGGGATTCATTTGGTGATGCAAAGAAAAGAGATAATTTAGGATATTTGGTCAAATCACATCATCACAACCTCCACTTTCGCTTCTAGAAAAATCAGACCAAATCAGAAACTTCCAAGTCCCTGAATTGATTCCAGATTATAAAATCAAAGGCCCACAAATCTCCGACCTTTTCTCTTAAATGCATCTGTGAGGATCACTTTGAAAGAACAGACTGAGTTGTCGATTGGTTATCATTACTCTGTTTTACAGGTATATGCTTTTTGTCATATTGATCAGTCTAGCTTACTTATTTTTCAGCACCAAAAGAAAATAAATTAAGAAAAACAGGGAAAAGACAAAAATGTTGAGTAAAAATACAACACAAAACAAAATTGGTTATTCCAATCGTGCAAAATTTGCTTCTCAGAATAAAGCACTTCTTGACACAGTAACGTCCATTATATTCCGATCCCACCCCCACCCCTAAACCCTCCCACCCAACCAGAAAAAAATACAGGACTTAGACTGAAGTCATTCTTTTTTTTTTTTTTTTCTTAAGGCTATACAAACACAAAAAAAGAATGAGTTGCAAGAACCCTTCTGCAGGTGGTAGTTTCTTCTGCCCCTTTTTGTGAGTCCTTCAGCAAACATTGAGGTCTGAGTAACTTGTCTCATCAGGACAACAACAAAGTGAACAAACAACAACAACAACAAAAAAAAAGAATGGTCAATGATCCCAACAATAAAATCGGAAATTACAATCACAGGTACAAATTTCCCAGGTCAATAATTTCATTTCTCTTAAAACCACTGTCTTCTAAAACTAATGAGAGGAGCAGGTTCCAGAGGAATTGTCGATATTCAAAGTAAATTTTGGAATTTTTGGAGATCATTCTTCTACTGCCATAGTCTTACTGGATAGATGGTTGGTAATAAGTTTCATGTTCTGGCAAGGTCAGAGTATTATTAAGTGATGGATTCCTGGGTCCAGACCACACCTTGGGTTCCATCCCAGGGTGCTTGAATTTAGAGCGGAAAAACCAAGAAGCCAGAAAAAGTTGAATACTTCCATCCACCCATGAGGTTACCCCTTTCCAATTTGAGGTGCACTTTGTCTTCTCTTTCCATGTGCAGCAAAACACCATTGCTAGCAGCTTCTCTGGTAACATCCTGATCTCCAGCAAATGCTGAAATCACTGGGTAGCCATTTTGCATTAAACTTACCTAAAAGAAAAATCAAATAATTTTTGCAGGGCTGCATTGCCTATCCAGTAGATGGAGGTAGATTCTATGTGAACCTATTCTGTGGTGTCTCTCCCTGCCCCCCTATCCCCCTTAGCTTCATATATTCTGGGGATACATTGGATGGAAAGAGGCATTTACAGACTTCCTTACAGATGCTTCCCTGTCCCTGGATGAGATATATCTAGAATGGGAAAGAAAATTTTTCTTCTCAAATGGGAAGGTAAAAGAAAATGATCAAATGCTACCCACCTGGATAGTTTGTCTGTTATAGACTTTGACCACATGGAAACTGAAACTATAAATCCCTTTTCTTGGTGCTACAAATATGCTGGAAGCAAGATCAAAATGGTTGCCAATGTTTACTAATACCTGTAGAAAAGAAAAGAACAAAGAACCAAAAGCAGATCAGGCCCCTGCCTAAACCCAACCCCCATTCACTCTTCCATTAGCTATAGAACAATATGAAATCAGAAACCATCATTTTATAGCCTGTCCAGGAAGGAGATGGTAGCGCAGTTAAAACATCAAGAAGAGAAAGAAGTTGACTTCAAGGACTTGGAGTCGGCCAGAATTACTGAGACTATTTATGTCATTTGAAAGGGGTAATACGTAGCAGTGACCAAAAAGATCTCGATATCTGTAAAAGACAATTCAGAATCAGGGACTGGGTGACCAGGGAATTCAGATGCAAACCACAAAAACATGCTGGTGAAGACATAAAAATATTATGCTGTTGCAAGTGGATTGCAGCTTAAAATCATTGTTTAACAAAACAGGGTTTCATTCTGCCTGGGTTGAAGGAGGGATGGTGCAAAGGGAGAATGTAGAGCCCAGCTGAGACAAAAGAAATTTCAATAAATAAGTAAGGTGAGTTTATTTTAATTAAATTATTGTGGAGGGGCAGCAAGGAAAATTCTCCTTGCACCAAGATGCTTGTCAGAGTAAGAGGAATATTGCAGCACCAGAGACATATGATAATAACGATAATAGCAATAGCTTCATGAGCAACAGTATCATTAAAAGATGCAGTGAACTCACACCAAATACTTTCTTTAGAAAACCTTTAAGTGATATGTATAGTCACATTTTTTTAATGTTCCCAGTATTTGTGACCTACGAATCCAAAAGGATAGCCTTGTAAAAATTGCTGTTTAATTCCTTTCCTCAAGTCCTTTTTCAAATTTAAACAAAATAGCTCTAGAAAAAAGTAACAAGTTTGCATTTTCTGCCTGGAAGGGGCTGGGCTGTTACTTAAATTCATACAGTTTTAAAAAATGGACCACCTGACATCATTTTCCTCTCCCCCACCCCCAGTTCAGTTTTGTTCAGAAGAGATTCTTCCCATGTGGCAGAAAAAAGAAAATCTTGAATCAAGGTGAAATGCAGCCAATACCATTTGTATCAATGGCTCATCGAAGCAAAGTCTGCATCAGACTACATCCACCTCCGATTCCCTCAAAGCCACTTCACTTCCTCATCAGCTGCAGAACCAGCTTCTACACAAACACTCAGGAGTTTTAGTGTTAACAGCTTTATAGAGGAAGACCATTCTCAGCCCTCCCTGGAAAGATTTTTACTTTCTAGAGACAAAAAACCCAAAATAAAATAAGATAAAACTAAGAGAAAAACTTGAGTTCGTATCTTCCTTTGCATCACTTTGAATTTCAGGAGACTAATCAGAATACATTTAACTTGACTTGTGGAAGCCAGTGAGTAAGACTAGAAGGGAAAGGGTCTGGGGATTTGCTTAAGATAAAGAATAAAAAAACAATTAGAAGAATAACAAAGCAAACCTCCAGTCCCTAGTGGTTTTAATTAACCAGTCACATGAATACATATTGACTAATCCTTCGAAATGCAGATTTAAACAAACAAAAGAAATGTACTTAAAAATGAGGGTGTTAAATGAAGCATATATATGCTTACAAAATAATTAAGAAAACAAATAAATAAAAAGACAAAACGGTGGCCTCAAGAAGTGGGGAACCATCCAAGTGCAGAAAAAATAGGGGGCCAGCGAGTCAGATAAGTCTGATTCTTTGAGTATTTAACAAAAGCGTTAGGATAAAAGAAGACACAATCTATGAAGCTGTCTAGTGTGTGGAAATAAAGTACTACTTCATACTGGTTTGGAGAAAAGACAAAACTTATATGAAGTTTTTAAGATATAATAATAAAAATGTTCTCTTTCATCTGGCAAATAACTGAATAAAAATCTAGAAGTGAAGCGCAAAACAGCTCATATTCTGCAAGTCATGAAATTCTGCAGGCTGGACCTGCAGATCTTGGTGCTTTTGAAATGTGTAGCAAGTTACTTAAACCATTTAAAAATTGTACTTCCTTTACCAAAAACAGAAAATTTAGAATAAAATATAGCTAAACCCTGGTCCATCTCTCCTTTTTTCTTATGTATGCATTCATCCTATTATCCAAAGATACTCATGGATAAAATTATGATGAGCTAGAAACTTTTCCCGAATGGAGAATGAGTGATGATTTGGGAAAACAACTATGAGCTAAGTTGGTAGTGTTTCAGAAGAGAGTATTTCTTAATAAGAATCCCCTCATAGCGCAGGAAAACGCAAGACCATCGAGCGTTGTCCCTTTCTAAGTACACACACTAAATGTTTTAGGAACAGAAAGGCTTCTTCTGGAACTAAATAAAGTAAGTTTTGCCGTTATCTTCTCTTCCTGATTAGATTTTAAACCCGTCAATATTGATAATGGGAAGAAAGAGTGCAGAGGAACCATGTGAACCTGAGGAGATAAAGGTATGGGTGATGGAAAGAGGAGAGCCAGAGGCAAAGACAGAGAGCCAGAGAGAGAGAGACAAAAAGAAGAGAGTTCTGAAGGAGATAGGGAGGGAAGGGACGGGGAAGGGGAGAGAGAGAGAGAGAGAGAGAGAGAGAGAGAGAGAGAGAGAGAGAGAGAGAGAGAGAGAGAGAGAGAGAGAGTTACGATTAAAATTCCAATAACGAGAGAGACACAGAGACAGACAGAGACACAGAGACAGACAGAGACACAGAGACAGAGAGAGAGTGTCAAATCAAAGTGCCAGGAAGCAAAATATCATTCTTTAAAACCATCCCACATATATATCCTGTAGCACCAATTAGAAGAGCACCCTGGTTGGCTGGGCTGACCTGGTCGAAATAGATGGTCATGGTGCGGTTGCTCATTTCCGATGGTTCATGGTTGGTGCTCCGAATCGCGGAGAACGCTACCTTGGCGCTACCAGAGCGCACCGAGATCCCCAGGGAGGAGGTGACTGCGCCATCTGCGGACGGGCTGGAATCGCACACCACCAAGCACTTGCCCTCCAGGACTATGGGCTCAGTGTCGTTCTGTGCCCGCACGGGGCAGCCTGCAGGCAGCAGCAACAGTAGCAGGGCAAGCGCCGCCACCAGGCAGTAGCAGCAGCCTGCCGGCTCCCGCAGCGCCCCCCGCTGCCTCAGCTTCGGCATAGTCAGCAGCGGCCAGCAGCAGCCCCAGCGAGGCGCCAGCATTAGGGCGCCAAGGGGGGGGGGGGGGGAAGGCGTGGATAGGGGAAGGGAGGGAGGGGATAAGGAAGAAAAGGTGGGGTGAGGGAAGGTGGGGAGGGGTGGGGGGCAGATTGCTCTCCTTGATGCTTCTCCCCCCCCCCCTTTTTTTTTCCAAGAATCTTCAACGGAAGCTTAGGGTGGGGATAACCTAGGAATGGGATGGGGGAGGGGAGAAGAGGGGAAAAGAGGGGAGGGGGCGAGCTTTTCTTCTCTCCTCCTCCCCTCTTTAACGACGGTCAAAGCAAAGGAGAGTTCTCAGAAAGTAGTCAGAATCCGACCTGTCAACGACAAAGGGAACAAAATCTATATAATAAGAGATGAAGAAGAAAAGGGAAAGCAGGTGCTGGAGCCTTCCTCATCATCCCCTCCCAGGACACACATCTTTCACTCGCAAACACCGTCCACCCAATATCTGGTCCGAGATACTGAAATGGAAAACATACTTCCCAGTGTAAAAGAAAGTGTTCGGGGCCCCCTTTCCCCTTTTATCAACTTGCGGGGAACCTGTTATTTTGGCTAGGCAAAGGTAACCCACAAAGATAGCCTCTTTCCTTTACATCCTATACGTCCCCATTCTCCGGGAAGAGTAGTCTCAAGATGCAATTTAAATGCTTCCTACATTTCCTGAGATCTAAATTTCAATGCAATTATCTTGAAATTGACAGCACGGAACCCCTTTATTTCCTCTTAATTTCCTTAATTTCTTTCATATTTATCTTCGTTTTAAAATGTTTTTTTTTCCCTCCCTTATAATCTTAGGCGCTCGTGAGGAAGAAAAAGATGAAAAAGGGAGGAAATCCCACCAAATTCTGACTTTTATCTCCATTAAATTTAAAAAGTGATTTGAGTATATTGCTACCTTAGCAACCCTCTTTCAAAATCTCCGTATTTCTTCCTCTTAACAAAAGCGCAGGTGGACCAAAACCACTGACCTCTGTTTCCAAGCTTTCCCGAGCTTGCGTTCCAAACCTTTGAGCTCCCTCTTTCTGGCTCCCTCTCACCCTCTCTGGAATTCTGGAGAACCCCTCCCCCGTTACTGACAACTTATGCTTCGATTTGCACTTTTAACCTGTTTCCTGGTTCACTTTAGCTTTGGGGTTTGGACGAGGATCCATTTTTAACCTAGACAGTTCATTTCAATACACTTTTGAGGAATGAAAATCGGAGAATTCTTCTCCACTACACCGCCCAGCAACTCTTCCAGTATTCTTTCTAAGAAACAGAAGTTGCTTCTTAATTGTTACCCTTTTACTTAATTTCCCATTGGAAAAAAAAAAAAAAAAAGATCTCAATTATTTTCCCATGCTCTAAACGCTAGGTATGTTGTCCCGTGGTGATCCTCATCAAATAAACAAACAAATAAATAAATAAATGCGCGAAATAAGCAAAAGGATCCAGAAAAGGGGGGGGGGGGAAAGGAAGGGTGTAAGGGGTGGATCTTAGTGTATTGTTACCTGGTGAATCCATGTTAGGAGAAAACTGCTGGCTAGGTAGCTGTCCGTAAACTTGTATTGCTTAGAGAAAATGAGCCGAAATGGTGCTGGCAGAAGAAGAGGAAACCAGTCATCTCATTCTCTCTCTCCCATTGCCAACAACCTATCCTTCTCCCCCTCCCTTCTCCTTTTACACACATATGCCCGCACCCTCACAGCCTCAAACATACTTTACACACGAACACACGCTACACACTATACACGGGGGCTACTTTTTTTTTTTTTAATCAAGCCGACCTCTGCTCCTTTTCTAACCGGCCCTGAGCTCCCCGCAACATGCCCAGGTAGCTCATCTGCTCCGGAACCCCCTCTTCAGTTTTCTCCAGGGGCCAGTCCCTCCAGTTTCCTGACTGCATTGAGAACAGCTGGCAAACGCCCTGCAGTAGCAGCATCAGCATCGACTCTGTTGGTAGCCACCGCCTCCTCCTCCCACCTCCCAGCCCCAGCCCCTCCCGGCAACCCCAGGGTCCGACTCTCACCGAAGTACTCGGATCAAAATCCTCACTGAAGGTGCTCTATTTTTAAAGCCGTCCCCAAGAAAGGCACAAGTAGATTCAGTTCTCTCATTCCTTTCCGATTCCTTTTTTCCGTTTTCAAATCCACTCCAAGTTTTAACCCTGAATTGTAGGACAACTTTCATAATAAAGATATTGTCTTTTTTCAAAAAAGGGAAGTAGAGGAGAATTGAAAGGAAGGGGGGGCCAAAGAAGAAAAAGGCACAGGATTTTGCTGGCTCAGGCAAAATATTTGGGAATGCTGAGCCTGGGAAAGGTCAGATGTTGGCAAGGTTTGAAGAGGAGCAATCCGCCTGGGTTCATGTGTCTGCTGCTCCGAACCTCTGGACTCATTGCGCGCGCTGGCACTCTCCGCTTATTTATTAAAACGCCTGTTCAGAGCTCTCACAACCTGGGGACCCACACCATGCTTCTGCGGGTGCATCTGGAGGCGCAGCGCCACACTCTAAACATGGACATGGGGCGCCACCTAGAGGTTCTCTTCTGTATCCTGGCTTCCATCGCCCAGGCAAGGGAACTGATAGAAAAAGTATGGAACAGAAAGGGAGAAGGGGTCTAGAGAAAACCGATGAGGTTTGCTGGTTGGACTAGTTGACGAGTAAGAGACCCTAGGACATTGGGAGAAAAACAAAAACCTTCATCCTTAATTGCTGTCCCCTCACAAATCCAAACCTCCCCATTTGAACTTTTATTATTTTTGGAGTTTCTTTCATCTTTCCAAGGCTAGTGGTGCCAGAAGGATACGTGTTATAGGCAGGGTTATCAACAGTTATTATTGTTTGCAAAACATTTACACAGCTCGAAGGGCTGGAGGCTGTGTGCCAGCTCAAAGCTGAGCAAAGGAGAGATTTGAATAGGAACTCTTCTAAATTGGCATTTAAAAAGAAATCATTTAAGAGAAGCCTGCTTAGCTTACATTTTAGACTGAGTGGATGAAACATTATTTAGAAATTAATGTAGTCTCCTGAAATAGGTGAACAAGCCATATTCATAAAGGCATAGTCTCTGCGTTTCTTTGTTGTCTTAACTTCATATGTGTATAATCATTCTCCCTGTAGTTCCAAGTAAGGTGATGGACCACTCTTTGCCTATAGATAGGTTTTTTAGGGAGGCAATTTGAGGGTCTCTTTCTATTTATTCGGGAAATGAGTAAACTCCAATTTGCAGTCATATTCAAGTCACACACTTAGTGCACTGGCAGCTAGTGACAGTTATTACGCTCTTCCTAAAGCCCTTGTACAGTTATAATTGCACAAGACATATAGTATAGACCATTATCAGGTCAGCTCTCCATGTTCTGGCATCCTCATCCAAGACTCCTTAAGTAAACATTCACTTCACATCAGTTCCACTGGGATGACCCTGTAAGGAGTGGTGACAGTTGGAGGCTGCTGTACCTGTTATGTAGTAAATGGAAATAGGATGATTATTATAAAAGTCAAGGGAAAAAGAACATAAAAATTGCCCATGATAATATAACTTGTAAAAGTGCATGCCGTGTTGAGTATTTCACCAGTATTTCAAAATACCAAATTCACTTTAAGTTAAATACCTGAATTCAATTGTTTATCATACTTTAAGGATCTATAATTTTCTTGGCATTGGTTACTATTACATAATTTTTGCTTTGAGAATGAAGAGCCTAGATTTCTGTCTACTCCTTATGGGAATCTTCTCTTGTGGAAACATTTTACGCAGATTTACAACAGATGAACAACTAGTATATAAGAGAGTCAGGGACGGAGGGTTAAGTGATTTGCTTACAGTCAATGTGTATTTCAAAGTCGGAAGGTGAATTTAGATGTTCTTGAATATAACACTAACCCTTTATCCAAATGCCCTCATCTTTGTTTGTTTGTTTTTTTTTTTTGGCCAGTCATAAATATCATAAATAGTGATTAAAAAACATTTCTGAAAATCTATTTTAAAATTCCAGAGATTGGTTCCTGTTTGTGGTGAAATTTAAAATAGGAGAAATGGGAATAATTGGGAATTGGGAATAATTTGGAATAAAAGAATAATGTTCATAATTACTTTAACTTAGAAATTTCACTAACCATTTTTGATTATCTTTTCCTGACAAAATAACACTTTTAGCAATGGGATTTAGGGATCAGAACATGCAAAAAAAGAATGACAAGGATCCTGGGTGCATCATGGAAAATTAAGGCATAGGCTGGTACTAAATTTGATTAATTTGGAAGAGCTAATTAGGAAAAAATATCTCACCTATCTATTTAAACTTCAAAAAACACCTCCATTAAACACCTTTTTAAATGTTATGCTATAAACATTTATTTTTATGAATCTAAAAGTACAGTCTTATGGAAAAAAATTAATATCATCACCTTTGTTAAATAATCCCTTTTCTAAGTGGCAATGAAAACTTTCATTATGAAATAATGTAAATATATGTAGACTACTGAATTATGGAGTGAGAGCCATACTTATTCTTATATAATGAAATAAAAAAGGTGATGGACTTAATTTTAGGTATGAATATTTTAAGGGAAATTATTTCTTTAGAAAGATAGAAAGTGATCGGTTAAGTAAAATAGAGCTCTGTTTGTTGTCCTATTTACAAAGAAAAAGTAAATTAGAGGAGTTCAACTTAGTTGCATGAATTCTGCTGTACATGTTAAAATTAGTCTCTTTAACTTATATAGAGATTCTTTGATTACTAAAGCCTTTTTAAAGCTCATTTATGTTGTAATTCAGACAAAAATAATTGAACCATACCACACTCTATCTTGAATTATACTAATTTATGTTATTACTATCAATGTTGTTTTTCATTTGTTTCGGTTGTGTCTGACTCTTCATCACTCCATCTGGGATTTTCTTGGCAAAGATTCTTGAGCAGTTGGCCTTTTCCTTGTCTATCTCATTAAGCAACTAAGGTTAAGTGACTTGCCCAAGGTCATGCAGCCAGTAAATGTCTAAGGCCAATATTGGAACTCAGAAAGATGAGCCTAGGCACTCAATCAAATTAATACACGACCTAGCAGACCATTATGATAAATATAGTATTTAAAACAGGAGCACCAAATATGATAAATCTCCAACTTGAATCCTGAAACTTGAAGTACTTATATCATCATCATATAGAAGTCAAAAATTAATTTTTACCATTGTGACATTTTTATTTTTAAAATAATTTCCCAATTACATATACAATTTTAATAACTGTTTTCCCACCTTTAAAAATCTATGTTCTCTTTTCCCCCTCCCTCCTTCCAGAGATCACAAATTATATGATATAGGTTATACATGTGTGGTCAAGTAGTACATATTTCCATGTTCATCATGTTGTAAAACAATCACATATAACTTATGGAAGAACAAAATTCTTAAAGGAAATAAAGTGGAAAATGGTATGTTTCACTCTGCATTCAGGTTCCATCAGTTTCTTCTGTGATGGTAAATAGGCTTTTTTTTGTCATGAATCCCTTGGAATTGTCTTGGATTCTTATATTGCTGATAGTAATAATAGTAATAGTAAATAGTAATTCACAGTTGACTATCATATTTTATTGCTATTAGTGTGCACTATGTTCTGGTTCTGCTCACTTACTTTGCATCACTTCATATCAATTTTTTTCAAGTTTGTATGTTTGTGTGTTAGAGAGACAGAGAGAGATCATTTTTGTCATATCTTAAAGGCACAATAGTATTTCTTTAAAATCACATACTACTACAATTATTTGGCCCTTCTCCAATTGATGAACATCTCTTCAGTTTACAATTCTTTGCCACTATTAAAAGAGCTGCTATAAATATTTTTGTATGAATAGGTCATTTTCTCCTATCTCTCATCTCTGTGTAATACAGACTTAATAAGTGGTATTTCTGGTTCAAAGGGTATGCATAGTTTGATGGCCCTTTGGGCATGATTCCAAATTGCTCTATGGAATAATTTTATCAGTTTATCAGTTCTTTCAACAGTGTATTGGCATCCCAATTTTCCCATAACCCCTCCAACATTTTTCATTTTCTTTTTTGCCATCTTAGTCAATTGGATAGATGCAATGGTATCTCAGAGTTGTTTACATTTGCATTTTTCTAATCAGCAAACATTTATCAAGCAGCTTCTATAAGCCAGGCATTGCACTAAGCCAGGGAGATACAAAGAGGAAACAAAACAAAACAAACCAGGTCCTCTAGTGACTCACAGTCTAATGGAAGAAACCTCATGAAAACAACTTTGTAAAATCAAATCACATTAATTATATATTGAAGATAATCTCAGAAGCAAGGCACTCAAATTAAGGAGTACTAGAAAAGGCTTGCTGCAGAACACTGGATTTTGAATTGGGTCTTGGAGAATGTGAGGGAAGCCAGTGGGGAGAGATGAAGAGGGAGAGAAATCCAGACAATAGGGACAGCCAGTTTAAATGTATTGAGTAGGGGAGCAGCTGAGTGGCTCAGTGGATTGAGAGCCAGGCCCAGAGATGCCAGGTCCTGAGTTCAAATCTGACCCCAGACATTTCCTAGCTGTATGACCCTGACTCTGGGCAAGTGACTTGCCTATTCCTTACCACTCTGAAGCCTCAGAACCAATATACAGTATTGATTCTGAGATTGAAGGTAAGGATTTAAAAAAACTAAATTAAAAAAATAAATAAATGCATTAAGTGAAGAGATGGATTATTAAGATGGTGCCTGCCCATAGAAAAATGGAATTTTAGTTAGTACTTAAAGGAGGGAAGCCAGTAAGTAGAGATGAGGAGAGAGATTGCTTCAGGAATAGGAGAAGAATCAAAGAAAATGTGCAGAGTCTAGAGACAGAAGTCTTGTTCTTCCAATAGTAAGGAGGTCAACAATAATGAAAAGTGCTTGATAGTGCAAGGAGGTTTATAGTGTAAGAAGATTGAAAAGGTAGGAGAGGATGAGGTTATCAGGATAGAGGATTTTTAATTTGATCCTGGACATGACAGAAACCCTTTGGAGTTTAATGAGTAAAAGAGTGAAATGTTTGAACCCATGCTATAGGAAAATCACTTTGGTGCTTAAATGGGGGATGGACTGGAGTGGGGAGAGACTTCAGTTAAGCAAATCTACTGGCAGGCTACTATAGTAGTCCAAGTAAGAGGTGATAAGGGCTTGCATTAAAGTAGTCACAGTGTCAGAGAGAAGGAGGCATATTCAAGAGATTTTGCAAAGGTGTAACCAAGAGGCCTTGGCTACATATTGTACGTGGAGAACGAAAGAAGATAAGTAGAGAATTATATCCATTTATGAGCCTAAGGCCTCTGAAGGATGGGGTGAGATCTACAGTTAAAAAAAAGGAAAGTTAAAAAGTGGGGAAGGAAAATAATATACTTCTAATATTTATATTTGTTATTTTCAAATCTATAAAGTTCCATTATATTACTATATTATAATTTATTCTTTTATTCCTCAATTAGTCATTTCCAGGTTTTTGACATTATATATAAAATAACCATAACTATTTTGGAAGAATTAATTTATTTTATTTTATTTCCCATGACACATTTAATATATAATATGAAAACATATAACCTCAAGGAAATTAGAAATTTAATCAATATTGTGAGTTGAGTACATATTTTGATACTTTGCATTCTAATAATCATTAATATTCTCTTCCTCCTGTATATTATGAATTCTTTAGGGGCAAGGGATAGATTTTCTTTTTCTTTTCTTTTTTTTTAAATTATTAGGATCTAGTTCAATATATTATACATAATAAAATAGTCATTAAAAAGTTTTAAATCACATTAAAGATTCAGTGTAGTATATAATAGTAAGAAATGAATTTGCTCTTAGACCACACCGCATTGCATTCACAGGTTGTGATAATCACTTGTCATTTAACTTTGAACAGGTCAGTTAATCTTTCTGAAACTTCTTTCATCTGAAAAATAGGATGGTAATATAATCAATACGCATGTCAGTTGCTTGTTGTTAGGATCAAATGAAACTGAAGTACATTGCAGTTCTAATCCTGAGTAGAAATCTATCATTACTATTACTTTTCATTTTAATTTTGTTGTTATAATGATGAGGAAGATGCATTCTTCCTAGAGGTTCCATTGAAGTTCAGTGTCATTTTAGGGTCTTCATTCTTTTTGAGCTCCTGTTAATAATCTCTTTCCCCCTTCAGTGAATCAGATTCATATAGCTGTATAAGGCTGTGCTTTTATGATTGATTATATCTTGGGTAGTTTTATAGCAATTAAGGATTATCATGTAGATCTTGTCTGATCATATTCTTTTGCTTAAAAAACTCTTGTGGTCCTCTATTGCCTAGAGATAAAATACAAATTCCTCCTTTGGTTGTTTAAGATCTTTCATTATATTACTTCCCCATCATGGAGCAGACACTACAGTGAAACTGCTCTCCTGGCTGCCTTTATACATCTCAATCCCTCTTCTGTCTGTTCCTTTATTCAGACTTTCCTCACATGCATGGAATGTAGTCTCTTCTCATCTCCATCTGTTACAATTTTTAGCTTCCTTTAAAGTGTAGTTAAAGTGTCATCTTCTACATGAGTCTGTTGTCTTTCTTTGTATATATTTTGTATTAATTTACATGTGTATTTGCTATGGTCCTCTCACATCAGAATGTAGTTATACACTATGAGGTAATCCAAATTGATATCATTAGAGAATACTTGCTTCTCTCTCATCAAAATTATTTATTTTGTTAGCATTGCATTCTTGAAAGCATCACATTTCTAGTTGAATGATTTCCTCTATGTAAATTTAGGTTATAGTATTCAACTAACACAGGAAAAAAAGTTGTAGGGGAAATAGGAATAGGCATTTTACTTAAATATGGAGGGTTGCAGTTGAAGAATCAAATAACAGAGAATATAAAGGGAGTAAAAAAATCTGAAAGTGTAACTATGGAGATGGATGATGACAAATGGATGTGTGGAGGTCTTGAGGATGTGGGAAAGCTTTGAAAATAAGTTTACCTCTAAAATTTGATTTTCCAGATTATGTCAGTACAATTTTTAAAAGTCATTTTCTGACATTTTGCTGTCCAAGCTCTTTCCCTCCCTTCCTTACTTCTTCCCTTCTCACCCTCACCAAGAGAAGAGGTAATAGAATGTAGATTATACATATGTCAACATATGATACATATTTCCATGTTTGCCATGTTGTGAAACAAGACATATTAGAATGGAGGAAATAAAGTGAAGGATGGTATGCTTCAATCTGCATTCTGATTCTAACAGGAAGTTCCTTCTATTGTGGTAGATAGGCTTTTTTTGTCACAAGTCCCTTGGAGTTGTCCTGGATTCTTACATTGTTAAGAGTTACCTTATTCACCATTGATTGTCATATATTATTGCTATTACTATGTACTATGTCCTCCTGATTCTACTCACTTCACTTTGCATTGCTTTCTAGAAGTCTATCCAGATCATTGTGGCCATCTCATTCATCACTCCTTATGGCAAAATAGTATTCCATTACCACCCTTTACACAACTTATTCAACCATTATCCAATTAATGGGCATCATTTCAGTTTCCATTTATTTGCCGTCAAAAAAGTTGCTATAATTTTTTTTGTAAAAGTAGGTCCTTTTCCCCCTAACTTTGATCTCTTTGGGATATAGACCTAGTTGTGGTATTGCTGAGTCAAAGGGTATACATAGTTTGATGGCCCTTTGGACATGGTTACAATTTACTTTCCACAATGGTTTTATTAGTTCATAGATCTACCAAGAGTATATTACTGTCCAAGTTTTCCACATCCCCTCCAATATTTGTCATTTTCCTATTTTTTTGTCACATTAGCCAGTCTGACAAGTGAAGTGATACCTTAATTCTTATAAATTATATTTCTCTAAGAAATAGTAATTTGAAGCATATTTTCAAATGACTAAAGATAGTTTTAATCCATTTTCTGAGAATTTCCTGTTCATATTATTTAATTATTTTTTTATGGAATGCTTTGCTTTCTTATGAATTTGACTTAGTTCTTTGTATATTTGAGAAATGAGGCCTTTACCAGAAACACTAGCTATAAAAATTTATTCCAGTTTGTTGTTTGCCTTCTGAAGTTTGTTGCATTGGTTTGGGATGTTCAAAACCTTTTTAATTTAATGTAGCCAGTTTTCTATTTTATATCTTGTAATATTCTCTATACCTTGTCTGGACATGCATTTTTCCTTATCCTTACGACCGACAAGAATGCATCTTAAAGTAGATTAAGCAAAAAAAAAATACCAGAGGCAAAGTACCGTCTTCATAGAGATGAGGAACAAAAAAAATATTATTCAGGTAAAAAATAATAAAGACAAATTAGAAGAAAATATAAAGTAACTGTCCTAACTTTAAATGTGAACGGATAAGGCAATCTGCTAAAATTATAGAATAACAACTTATTTTTAAAAGATATAAATAGACATAGAAAAGATATAAAATTGGAAACGATATTTTGCTAAAAGGAAGTCTAATAAACAAATATTAATATTAAACCAATTGAATAGATGGGCGTTGGTTCAAATCTAGCTTCACACACTTCCTAGCAGTGTGACAGTGGGAAAGTTATTTATCCTAATTCATCTAGTTATTGCCCTTCTATCTTGGATTGTTACTAAGACAGAGAGTAAGTGGTTTTTGTTTGTTTGTTTTGTTTAAAGAGTTAATTGAAAGAAGGATGAATTTTCTTCTGCAGTTGAAAAGGCAACCTAACTCTCTAATGCCATCTATATATTGAAAAGTTCTTTAAAGTGACACCTGAATAGCTGTACAAATCTCAAGATTAAAGGGAACTTCCTTTTTATTGGAAGAATGTCATGCCGACTCAGCTCTTAGCCAGGGGAACAGATTTGGGAAATGCTATTCCTAAGTTTAAAGCTACTAAAAAAGAACTTAAGAGCTATTCTAACATCCTAAGAGTATCATGGGAACTGCTTCATCTAGCAGGGAAATGAGAATGGTAGAGAAGATTTTGTTCTGCACAAGAATCAGAGTAGCAAAGATGTCTTTATCTAATAGGTAAATGAATTTTAGAAAAGGGACAATTTCACCCCACAGGTAATGTGGGGTTCAAACTATATCCTTAAAAATAAAGATATTTAGAGCTATAGTACAGAGTCATCTGTGGCTCTGGCACCTGAATTTCCCTACTCATATGCCTCTCTTGTAGGTTTCTACAAATTTATGCCCACTTTCCCCAACAATGGCACTGTGTGTTTTGGTGAGAGAATGAGAAAAAAGTTATGATTTTACTATAATGTTTTGATTCTTCCTGTTCTAGCTTTCTATTTGGTAAAAGTTGCATTATAACTATTCTTACTTCTGCATTTTTGATTTAGTCAGTACTTCTCATCATTGTGACTAATTTGTATAAATAACAACAGGGCCTCAGAAGCTTCAGTTCTCATTGCAGACATAGGTCTTTTTCCCATACTAGGGTTACCCCAAAGATCCTGAAAGCAACATATAGCATTAAAGTCTCTTGTGATTGCCTCTGGTCACTCCACTTTGCAGAAAATAACACTAGACCACCCAGCAACAGAGAATGCTAGAACCACTCTGTGTAATTAGAAAAAAAATCTTGAACCCTTGGACTCCATCTCCCAGAATTCTTTCCCCCTTTTAGGAGGAACAAAATAAGTTCTCAAATGTATATATAGGTATCCTTTCCAGGACACTCAAAGAAAAGAGAGATAGAGGAAGAGGAGGAGAGAGAGAGAGAGAGAGAACATTTAAGGGACCAGCTAGGTGGCTCAGTGGATTGAGAATCAGGCCTAGAGTCAGGAGGTCCTGGGTTCAATCTAGTTTCATACACGTCCTAGCTATGTGACCTTGACCCCCTTACCTCTCTTCTACCTTGGAACCAATACACCGTATTGATTCTAAGATGGAAGGTAAGGGTTTAAAAAAATAAAATGCATATATCAATTAATGAAGGGCATTTTGGGGATAATTTGTATGGTTGAGTCTCCCTCACAAAAGCCTGTTTCTGTCAAATAGCAAAGGTGGTAGAATAATTGAGAGTGGGGAAGCTACGGTTTTTCCTGGACCCATAGGATTTAATTTAAGTTCAATTAATTTTTTTTCACATGTATGTATGTGTGTGAGTTTGTTCAGTTAAAAGAGAGAAAAAAGAAGTCAGGTTTCAAACAATAAATGTAGCAGGACAGAGATGTTAGTTTGAAGCTGAGATGGGATAGTTTAAAAATGGATAGAAGTTTTTCTATTACTCTGCTATCTCAGTGAGCTTCTGTGAATCACTTGGCTAGAATGAAAGACTTAATTGGAATTTTAAAGCCTTGTTCTGAGTTCAGGCTTTCATTTAGATGAACTTCATTGTGTTAAGAGTTGAGCGGAGGTGACTGCTGTAGTAAGTAAGCTTATCTTCCTATTTTATTTTTAAAGGCAAAAGGGCAGGTAGAAAAGCCAAAGTTGAAGACAATGCTCTAACCTCCCCTGACCCTCTTTCCCATCACTGCCCATAAGCAACCTGGATACAGGAAATTAAAAGCAACTATAACACTGCATCTAAACCTCTCGATGCCTATCAACTTTTGATATGTACATTTAAACTTGATCTGGAAAAAATATTCTGTTTTAGGGATATATTTGTTTGATTTTTTTAATTAAAAAATTCATCAAGGCCTGGTATTATATTATAAAATCTGCTATGAATTCTGTCATGATTTCAGCTGAGAATTTTCTATTTATTTTTGAAGTTTATAAAGTTTAAAGCTATGTTTGTATGTGATATTTTGTTAATTTGATTCTCATCATCAATATAAATTATAGAAAAATAATTTATTTTATTAAGACAAGTCCTAGAAACATCTTATTGTGCTGTGTGTCTATCTGATTATTTTTATTTTTGTTTTTTTCCCCCTTCCCAGATCTTTTTGGTTTCTTTGTAAACTGTAGGAAAGTCTTTGTTTTATATTTTGTTCAATATTCTGTAAAAGGCAAATTATTTTTCTTTCTTTTTTTTCTTTCTTGTGTATCTCCAGATAATCCCACTATTTGGGGATTACAGAATTTGAACAATGCATATAGAAAATTAATTGGAAACTTCAGTGTGTTAGTAAAATATTTCCATTTGAAAAAGTTTCTTAATTATGCTGTGAGAATTTTGGGTGAATGATTCCAATGTAAATAGAGGGAAAAGTTATTATAGTAGTTATAAAACTTAGACTTGATTTAGTTATATTAGCTATTTTAAATTCTTGTCCTTAGGTTGGCTAGAATTGATTGTAAACTAATTAAACATTGTAGAAATTGGTGTTAAAATTCTAGTTACTATTACTTGAGTATTCTGTGTGATATCATTTGATCCAGGTCACATGGGAATTTAGTGCTGTATTTAAGACAGATCAAATTTCTCTGTTGTCTTTAATTAAAGACAAGGTGTTGGGTCAAATTGCTTCAGTTTACCAACTTGTTAATTTATTATTAATCTGATAATTATGATTTTAGGAGATATTGTAATAGATTGTGTTAAATTCAACTTCAAGCTCTAACAATTGAACCACACTGTCTAAAACCTGCAATGGGTTGCAGGTAAAATAAAAATAGACATACCTGTAATCGTTTTATAAGCGTTAATTGTAATGTGACTCTCAAGGAATGTAGCACATCCTTATTAAATTATGGGTTTCTGTTGAAGAGCCAACTACCTATAGATGTTCTAATCAAGGAACTCTGCATCTTCTTTTGAACTGGGACTAGAAATTAGCTAGATTTCTAAAGGTCCTAGACTGAAAGTGGCAGCAGGATTTCTTTTTGATCCCTAGCGCCTCCAGATCTCCTCCAGATCTTTGCCAAAGATTTTGAGGAAAGGGAGGTGAAGTTGCATATTTGAAAAGGCCCTGAGGCAGGTCAGAGAATTTCCTTTTGTTTTGTTGTTTGTTGTTGTTGCTTTGGCAGAGAGAGATGATTACAAGGACTCAGATAGAATTGATTATGCATGGTTTAAAAAAAATAAAAAGGCCTGAGATAAAATCTAGTCTCTGTGATTTTGTTGTTGTTGTTGTAGTGATTATCATTTTAATGTATTTTATTAATTTATATTTATACAGATTTTAAATGTGATGAAACAATGCAAAGCATTAAACTTAAGCTTAACCAGATTTAATAAAAGCTTATGTTATTCTGTATAAGATCATTTGAAAATATTGTAATAATTTTTGTTTCATATTTTAAATATTTAGAAATGGTTTATGATAAGGTAAAATTTGGTAAACTATCATAAAATATGTCAAAAAGCTATTACTCTTAAATCTGAGTATTGTTAGATTATGAACTCAACTTTTATTTGAACAAAACAGTTTTAAACCTTTATCTTCTATCTTGGAATCAATACAGGGTGTCATTTCCAAGTCAGAAGAGCTATAAGCACTAGGCAATTGGATTTAAGTGACTTCCTTGGGTCATACAGCTAGGAAGTATCTGAGGCCAGATTTGAGCCCAGGGCCTCCTTTCTCTAAGCCTGACTCTCAATCCACTGGACCATGTAACTGCCTCTTAACTAAACTTTTAAAAGATATTTTATATATATATATATGTATACACACACACACACACACACACATTTTGGAAAATGTGATGTTACAATTTTATCATCCCTGTTAATAATGTATGGTGATATTCTATAGATGTGATGGCAAATATTTAGAGACTGAGTGCCCAAACTGCAACTGTCTCACCACATGTAAATTGCTCCCTTACCACAGACAGGGGAGGGAGGAAGCACTCCCATTGGACTGCTGGGCAGAGAGGTGGGTAATGTCAAAAATGTCCTCAGGTATGGTGGAGAGGGAAAAGAAAGCAACCCCCTCTGGCACATGTGCCATAGCTTCACCAACAATGTTCTATAGTATTCTTTTTTTTTAACCCTTAACTTCTGTGTATTGGCTCCTAGGTGGAAGAGTGGTAAGGGTGGGCAATGGGGGTCAAGTGACTTGCCCAGGGTCACATAGCTTTGAAACTAGGACCTCCCGTCTCTAGGCCTGGCTCCCAATCCACTGAGCTACCCAGCTGCCTCCTGTTCTATAGCATTCTGATTCTAAATTCTAATTCTGAAGCATTTAGTTTTTTTTTTAAACCCTTGTACTTCGGTGTATTGTCTCATAGGTGGAAGAGTGGTAAGGGTAGGCAATGGGGGTCAAGTGACTTGCCCAGGGTCACACAGCTGGGAAGTGTCTGAGGCCGAATTTGAACCTAGGATCTCCTGTCTCTAGGCCTGACTCTCACTCCACTGAGCTACCCAGCTGCCCCTGAAGCATTTAGTTTTATGGCTATTTGTGGAAATAATGAATTAATCTGTTTAAATTGTTCTGTCAAGTGGCTCTGTTTTTTAAAACAGAAAATTGAAGAGACCTATTTAAATCTCCTTGTTTGTGTGAGATTCATAATGGATATTGAAAATTAATATCCACTTCTCCATTATAGCTACTTATTAATAAGGACAGATATTAACAAGGGGGGAATTAGAAGTTTATTCATTAAATAGATGTAAATTTTTCTCTCATAATCTAATGTTTGAGAGTGTAAGATTTTAAATTTAGGTTTTATGCTAAATATGAGTTGTGAAGTAATATTATGGTCTCTAATTTTAAAATATTATAGGGTAAGTCAAAATGACTTTTAGCAGCTTTTATTTATAAAGAGGAGGGAAGAGTGAAAGTGTAAATGTAGATAAAGAGACATATTCCTAACAAGCCTACCAACCTTTCCCTGGTGAAGTCCAGCTCAGCCCTGGCAGGGGCTTCCCAAGACTCTGTCTCCATGTGGATTTCCCTATAATCCTCATTCAGAAGTCCTGGTGGTGTCTTCAGCCAGGGTTCCACCAACACAGCCTACTCAAAGCCAAGGTAGGAAACTCAGCCACTCATCCAGCAAGCCAACATAGGATCCAGGAAAAAAATCTCCTTCAAGCCAGGAAAGGAATCTCCAGAATCAATCTCTCCAAAAGCCAGGAAAGGAATGAATGCTAGACATGCTGGTCTCTTCTTTTATGATTGTCTTTCCATGTCACTTCCTGTCACTTCCCCTTCTTCATAAAAACCAATGGCAGTCTTTCAATTTGCCTAGCACTGCCCAAGAGGTGGGACATTAGCCTTTGGATTTGTGAGCTTACTCATGAACTCTCATACTTAATGGTAAGTAGCAGTAATTTAAGTTTTTGATTTGATTAGCTAAAACTAGACAAAAGGGAGAGTTAATCCTATCTTCACAAGAGATTGATAGGCTACTTCAAATCTGAATGCTATTAGATTTTGAATGCCTGTGTTTGATTTGATACATTTTATTTTAAATTAAGAAAATATTAATGATGTTTAATGACTTTCTGTTGAAAAAGGCATAGTGAATTCTTCTCAGATATTTATTTATTAGACCTGCTTATCAGATTTTATTAGGCCTTCTGGCAGTGTTTTGAAACTCTGTATTGTAATACTTAAGGAGCTGTTTTGTTTTTCTCATTAAAATAAGGAATTTTGAGTTACATCTTATGTGAGAAGTAATTTTAATTTCAGATTATTTAGAAAATTATTTAATTGCATTTGTTAATAACCAGGATACAGTCAAACATTTATACTTGAAGGTTTTGGACTCACCGAATTTGGTATTCAACACATTTTGATGAGAAAAAATTGTCACAGATTTTGATGTTTGTTTGACTCTTGAAGTGCTTGCTAGAACTTGTTGACTTTGCAATCTCGTAAAGCCCATGCCTGCTTCAGTCAAAATAAAGCATCATATATTAGTTCAGAAGCATAAAAAATAGGTCATCACTGAGTTGCTGCAGAAACTTCAAAGGGAGTGGCTTGGGAATTTTCTTCAGGTGAGGAGAAGACAACGAAAGATGTCCCCACTTCAATAATCAGGGAAATGTGAGCAAAATAGGTGAAAGTGAAAAATTCTGTTTAAAAAGATCACTCTGACTAAGCTTTAAAAAAAAGAATTGTAAATTTGTTAAATGACCAGACCATTTCCCACTTTAGAGGAATTTTGAAATGAAGACAAAAACAGACATCATTGGCTAGGTTTCTTGTGAAGCTTACACCTGCTTAATCTCAAGCAGGGTTTAGCAGTGATAAGGGACAGAAAAGAGAAAGAGAAAGAACTCCAGAAGGTTAGTTGCCCTCAGATATTATGGAAGGGGACTCCTAGACAATAACATTTCTTCTCTCCACCATCCCGTTAAACCATGAACTCCTCTCAATACAGTTAATGTTAAAATTATCTTTCTTAATCTAATTATTGTATTTTTTAATTTATGTCTATGTATTACTGTTTATTTAGTAAAATAAAACTCTCTTAATGCATAAAATATCTTATACAATCTGGGTGTCTGGAATGGATTAATTCAATTTACATTACTCTTTGTGGGAAAAATTCATTTGGTACTTGATCTTTTTGGTACTTGATCTGCCTTCTGGAACAAATTAATCACTTTGTGATTAATCTACTTTTCACTCTATAAGTTAGATTGCAATTTTCCATATGATAGATCAGTAGACATGAAAGACATGAAAAAAAGATGTGGAAAAAATGAGGATAATCTAACTCTAGGCTCTATATGATGAAGATTTTTGCTTCATATATGCTTCATAAGATGAAAATTTTGGGGACTTTTAAAATCTATTACTAATCTAAGTTTTTAGGTATAAGGCCATCATTCCTTCCTTAAAGGGACCTTCCATGTGCTCTTACAAGCCAAGGACTTTCACTGGAAAGACTGAGGGAATGAACTTGATAAGTTGAAGATAGGATTTCTATGATTTGGTTTCCCCATTGGGAATAAGGATGTTTCTCACCCGGTTAAACCTTAAGCTGGGCTTTGGCACTCTAGAATTAAAAGTGAGAATTTATGTAGAACTTGGCTGAATTCAAATTGACCTAAAGAATTATTATGTCCCTTCTTCTTCCTCTCATAGCAAATCACTCTTAATCAGGGCAATAAATTAGTCAAATATACCAACATTATATTAATTTTTAGCTATTGAATAAAGCTAGGATATATCTAAGCTATTAGTGAGTAATATCAAAGCTATTCATCCTGAACATATAATTCTTTTAATACCTCTAGACACAATTAAATAGATAAGTATTTGGCCTTGTTAGCTTCTTTAATTATTTAAAGTCCTTCAAATATTATAGTGATATTGGAATAGTTAAACAATTACTCAATCTTCAGGGATCATCTAAACTAGAATGTAATTCCACTAAATCAGTATATAATTTTTCACTATTCACTGAGTAATATAATTTTCACTATTTAATAAAGTTACAACAGTGACATTTTTCTGTTTAGTCTTAAATGAATTTTATGCAATTACTTATCTTAGAGTCCCAACCAAAAAACATGGCATAATCAATAAACATATTCTTACCCAAAAAACAATCTCTTGAGATAATTTTAAGTGATTATGAATAAAAAATAATCTTGAAGAATTTATAATAAATTTATAAGCATTTATTAAAGAGAAATAAAGGTAGAAATAAGTTTTCCAGCCTTTCTAACTTGACGTAAAATCCAGTCCTGGTGGGGTTCCCTCTTCCCTATTGCTTGCCAGAGATAAGAGCCAGATAAGAGGGCTCAGAGAAAGAGCCAGTCCAGAGAGAGCAACAGGAGCAAAAGAAATCTGGTAAGTTTCCAACCCTGGCTTTTCAACCTCAGTGCCACTCCCACCCCCATCCTTCCATTGGCCAAAGGCTTTCATATGTCACATTTCCTGGCCTCCATGGCACCCCGCAAACATGTGACTCTGTGACTCCTCTGTCCATCCACTGAGATGTCTTCTGGGATTGAACTGGTTTAGGGAGTCCCCAGATATTTAATTCACACAACATAATGATTATTTTCCTGCATATGTGACAATCACATCTGCTTTACCTGTCAGATATGGGGATGGGCTGAGAGTTGGATGGACCACCTCCCAATTAACTTTTTTTACTAATTAGAGATGTCTTGGATTTTCAAGGGAGAGACTGAATAACAAACTCCCCAAAGTGTGTATAGAAACTGATCCAGGTCCTTTGAGAACTTTGGTCATTGAGAGGACCAATGACTTACTGCTTTATGGGTTATGATGTTGGCTAAACAATAAACCAATATTCTTATCCAAAGTCAGTCTCTTGAAATAATTTTAATCATATCAGTGCCAAACCTAAATGTCTTCAGGCTTCTTTTTTCCTGTGTCTCCTGGTTTGTTCACTATACCTGACATGTTGGGGTACATCCAGGGAGGGAGCACACAACAATAACCTATTCTCACAATCCTAGATGTAACGTCAGTGGGGAAATGACTACTTATAACAGAAATTTCTGAATCCCCATTCAAGAACTTCCCATCTAAACAAATAAACCATAATGCTGCTATGGATTTCTAGTCATGAAATATTTATTAAGCACAATACAAAGCAATAATAATCATAACACAACAATAATATAAAATAACAGTATATTATACAATATATAATCTACCAGTCCTTACCCAAACCTAGGTTGTATTCTCCCATCGTTTCACATAGTGTCCATGGGAAAGAGCAGAAATACATATACAGAAACCTATTGATGTGACACATGACTGAGGAAACCAGTGTCTGGTAAAATGGATGACTTAGCCAGATTACCAACTCCTTAGTATGAAGTCCTTAGTTTCTTTATACAATAGCCTGTACCCTGCAGCACTTTCTGGACCTCACAATTCCTCTTCTGAACCTAACCACTTTTTTTGATAGGACAGATGAAAAAGCTTTTCTTCTATTTGTTTGCCACTAATGCAGAGTTAAGCTACTTGGGAAAATGGCAGCCTTATGCCTAGGATCCGCAGACTTTCTCATATCTACTCCCTGTCCTACCCATTGAGGTAGCATTATGGTCTTTCAACAAAAAAACTTCCTTTAAACCTAGGATCTACAAAGCTATTCAGGTCTGCTCTCTGACTTTGATGAGTTTCTCTCTAAAGCAACAGAAAGCTGTAAAGGGAAACAGAGATAAATCTATTAAAGAGTTTCCCTCCACTCAAGCTAGTAAGTAAAGAAGGGTTTTTTTTTTTTCTCCCCCTATAAGCTCTAAAGTGCTGCTTTCTCTAGTCATATCCAGGCATCAACCATAGAGCCTATCTGTCCTTAACTAGTTAGGAGTTAGCTAGCTTAAAGCAGAGATTATTTTCTGTTCCCACTTTATTTCTCTATTTCTGTCACTTTTCAGTACCATTTAGCCTCCGTCTTCTGTCCTCTCTATTCTTGTTTCTGTATGCAGCTTCCGACTTCTAACTCCTCAGCTTCTCTTTTCACTCTTGTCTCAAATCAAAGCCTCTTTGTATGTAATAACCTGCCTCTATCTGATGTCAGTATGTCAAAGTATACAGTTCTTTCAGATATGACACAAATGGCCAACATACAATTTCCCTGTCATATCCAAACAGTGGGTCTTTAATTCATTTTCTTGACCTTAAATATTAAACTTCTATAAAGAAATTTTAAAATGTGTAAAAAAACTTAAATAATAATAATATACAAATTAGCTTCTGGGAAACAAATGTACTATAGATTTTAATTTTTATTTAATTTATTTATTTTTTTGCCAACAGCAAAGATTTTTGCTCTTAAAAGCTAGTTGATTTTTCTCTGGCCCTCTAAAAAACAATCTGCATTTTTACAGGTGGCCTCTCCTCTAACATATTCTCAGAAGGTTGTTTGAACTCAAGCTACATTTCTCTTTTCACAAACTGGTACCTTTTTTTCTGCCACATTCATTAAATAAAATATCCAAATGGGAAAGGGCAATGTCTTACAAACACATCCACATATGTGCATATATAAATATATATTTATTAACTTGTTTATTATTTTTAATTATGAGCCCATCATCACTATAAATGAAGCTGTTTTAGATGAAAAAATCAGAATAGCAAAAGATCAATGTTGTAAGAAAATTTATATATATATATACACACATATGTATAGTGGTTATACTATATTCAGAGCTTCAGATAAGTAAGTTATATGTTAATGGAGCTAAAAAACAAAAACAAAAGCTAAAAACCCAATTACTAGGCTAATGAGATAATTAATGTTTATTTTCCAGAATGGGAAAGGTGATTGTTCTACTGTACTTTCTTTGCCTTGCTAGAATCCCATATAGAACTCTGTTAACTTCTGGTCATAATATTTACATAGTACTTAGGAATAAATGCAGAGGAAAAAACATCTTAGATGGTGAGAGGGCCCCAACCTTTTTTTTTCCAGAAAAAAATTATGTTTTGTTAAATGTTTCAAAGCTTCCATATCTATATTTAAAAAGGTTTCTTTCCAGAAATATAGCTTATTTATAATCTAAAATCTAATTGCTATAATCAGAAACTAGCTCTGAGTTCTTGCTGTGGGAGGCTTCTGGTTTTGAGACATTCCCTGGGCCCTTTCAGAAACCTTATTATTGGAGGTTATCTCTGGCTCTGTCTAAATCAATGAAGCAGACTGGGACTCATTGTCAGAATCTTTGGAGTGGCTCCTTCCTGGCTGGATGGACTCATGAGCAGACTGTTTGGACATTAAGCATCTCCTTTTTTGAGCTGACTAGTTACTGTCAGAGACTTCCTTTAATTGTTACATTGCTGGATTTCTGAGGTCTGCTTCACTTCGAGGTTGGTTTGAGTTCTTGTCAGAAGAGATCTCAGAATCATTAATGTTCCTACCGTGTTTTTTGTTGTTTTACTTTTAGCAAG
This sequence comes from Gracilinanus agilis, assembly GCF_016433145.1. Classification (NCBI taxonomy): domain Eukaryota; kingdom Metazoa; phylum Chordata; class Mammalia; order Didelphimorphia; family Didelphidae; genus Gracilinanus; species Gracilinanus agilis. The sequence continues at coordinate 575,759,824 of NC_058130.1, forward strand.
TCAAGTTCTTTGAACCAGTTAGTTACTGGCAGAGCAAGGAGTTCAGGGAGAACAATATATTTAGGAAAAGGATCTTAGAATCGTGGTAAAATTTCCTAAAGACCATATTGCCTTCATTAATAATTTTAAATTTATCTTCATCTGATGAATCATTGTTTGACTAGATTATGGCTTTTGACTTTATTTTTTCCTTCATTGAAGGAGGCAACTTTTCTAGTTTGAGGGGTATCTTTCTACATTGGTGATATTTGGACTGAAACCATTTTCAGTTTCTTCCTCAGCAGACCACTGTTCTCTTCTGCTCATTCTTTCTCTTACCCTCTTCTTCCCTTTTTTGTTTGCTTCCATTGTTCTTCCTTTTCTTCTTCTTGGACACAGATACATCTTTATCAGTGTCATCATTGACAGATTCATCAAACTTACCTCCCTTCTGTGAATTCCTGCCTGCACTGTCACCACCTCTCTTTTTCCTTTGTCCCTTCAGCTTCTCTGATGAACATGAGGATATTCTTGGTGTTCATATAGTGAGTTCACAGCTTTAAGAGTGTCTTCCTCTCTTCTTTCCCTCCAAAACAGTTCTTTTCCTGTTCCTTCAACAATTTCTGCTTGACTCAGTAAATCAGAGCACTACCTGGCTTCTTAGAGTCCAAGTGTGTTTGTTCCACTCATAGTGATTTTTAAAATAATTTGTCAATTTTTAAAATAGTTGCGGCAAATGCTGATAGATTCATCACATATTTTTGTCTGCTTGTCTTTATCCTTCCATGTTTATTTATCATCAAATGTTCTTGGAATGATGTATCTTGCATGAATCCTACTCCAGCCTTTGTGGATTGTTTTTTCTTTGCATATACCTGACACTTTTGTGAGGTAACACCACTCATAATTTCCTATCATCCTCCTCTGCAATATTTTCAAACTAAGTCTGTAATCTAAAATATTATTGTTTTACATTGTTTGGTTTTCTATAAGAAATGGTGACAGATCATTTCAAGCTCTATGACTTTATATATCTCCCATTTTTCAGTCCCTATATGAATAAATCAGACTGGAAATGCCATGTCACACTTTTGTCCTTTCTTTTTTTTCTAATTTGGTATTGATTTTCACCTTTGTTATAATAAATTGCTAATCTGATTTGCACACAGATAAGCAATTCTAAAATAAGGTAAGGCAGATTCCTCAACCAATACACATTGACACTTTCTTTGTAACTTATAGTCTTATAGTTTCCTTGGGTTTTCTTGGGTTATAAAAACCTATATGTCATAACTGAAGATTGAATCCAGGATTTCTTGATCCAAGATTAGCTCTCTATCAATGACACTAGGCTACTTCTGCATTAATATTAAGAAATAGGTGATTTTATTTATAGTGAAGTAATCTGTGATTACCATATGTCATATAATTCAGCTGTTTTGTTGAAAGAGTATATATGGCTGACTATGTGACTTCTAAGTAGCCTATATAACTTTGGCTTAATTTTTTTTAATTTTATGCCTTTTTCCCCAATATTTGTTCATTGTCCTCCTTTATTCTTATTTACTTATCAAAGTTACTGAGAATCAATACTAGGTTTGGGAGAGTTTAATGAAGTCTTCCTGGTAATCCCATACCTTGCCATCTTTTTATAATAGATGTTTATGTATAAGTTCTGATGAAATTCGTGATGGCTGTTTTGTGAATGAACACTGAGAAAATGATGACAAACTATCTCTTGAAATGTTATTTCTTGGTACCTTTGAGTACACCAAGAACTTATTTTTACCAGCTCCTTTTTTCCCTTCCCCAAGGAGCATATGAGTGCCATTTTCTCATTTAGTTGCAAATTCCTTAAGATTGCTGTATTTATAACGAGAGAAACTAAATATCCTGGTTCAGTTCCCCCAGTGTTATGTCAACTCTTGGATGGTAGCTCAGGGATCTCACCTTTAGAGTACAAAGTTGAATTAATGTTATTCTATCTCTTCTCAAGTACATTTGCCATATTTTTGTTGTTCAGTTGAATCTAACTCTTAGTGCCTCCATGGGCTATAATGTACTAAGTCCTTCTCTCTTCTACTATTCTTGGTTGTTCCTTTATACTCTGCTTGAATCAGCAACATTTGGACAATAAATGTAAGATTCTATTGATCATAATCAACACAGTTAGTTACATAATCAGATGACATTTAGCAAACTAATCTAGGTATGCAAGATGAGCAAACTTCCCTAATTATAATGACCTTGTGTGGTTTATAAGGTAGGTGAAGGGGTTATGGTGAAAATTCCTTTGTAGTGTCTCAGAAAAATAAGACATAATATCAAAAACAGAGATCTGGGCTCTCTGTCAGTACATATCCCCCTCTACATCTGAGCACCTACCTATCCTGTTTTGGAGATTTTAGGGTTGGTAAGTTGCAAGCTTGTCTGCTTCTGAGTAATAAACCTGTGAGTGCTTATGCCCCTTCTTAATATCTCATTCACAACCTTTTCACCTATAGCCAAATAATTAATATTTTGTTGGTAAGAATACTGATGATGAACTCCTTAACTGGCTAATCTAGCCCTTGGGAAAAAGTACATTCTGTTGTTAAAAGTGTCCTTAAAATCCTTCTAGTTTTGTAGAACTTGCCAAGTTATATTCCACCTATAGATTTTTCACCTCTAAAACACAAGTGTGGTTTTTGAAATGGTAATAAATAAAATATTTAAATTAATAAAAACTTCTCTATTATCATCATTTATTCTTTTTCTTCATACATATATGATTTTATATAATTTTCTCATAATTTCTATCAGTATTTATGTAATTTCCATATTAAAATTTTAAGGTAAAGAAAAATGGAAAACTTGATGTAACTTTATTTAAAATAATTGAAATGTGAATACAGAGTAGAATGACAGAAAATTATAAGCATTGCAATACAAAGTGTTTTGGGGTCCTACAAGGTTTAGAACTGTGATTCCTAGCTACCTGTATAGGAATTAATTGGTGAAAGCATTACACATGCAGAGATTCTGTATAGCTATTCTTTATGCATTTTTGGTTTAAGAATACATGACAGAGATTCACAGGGGGATCAGTTGAGTGGGGTTCCTGATTCCTGTTTAGTTCTCTAATTGAGAGTCTTAGGTTTCCAGTCAATGGATGGGCAGGAGATCAACTGCGAGTTTTGTGGGTACTTGGAAGGGGAGCTGATGAGTCTGGCCTAGACTGGGCTGCTGCCCAAGGACTCAACAGGTGGGCAGAGATGACGATTCTAGAGCTGAAATTTAAGAGTCCTGTCAGTGAGTGGACAGGCCTCCAAGGGGCCCAGGCAGGGCACCCTGACCTGATGTCTGGGGAAGGGTATCAATGGGTCTCAGATGATTTGTCAATGTTGAGGCAGGCTACTGAGCAAGCAGTCTCAGATCACATGCTGTCAGGAGGGAGGGATTCCAAGTTGCTAAGACTGGTTCTGGAGCTGGAGTTTTATTTTATCTTATTTTTTTCTCTGGATGGGATCAGGCTTCAAACTGCCAGGAAGGAATTTCAGAATCAGCCTTAGAAAGTGTTGGGGCTCACAAATGTCCAAGACTTGTACTGGTATTCTCCATAGTGAGTGAGATGTGCTCAGAGAAGAAGGGGGGCCTGGTCTAACTCAACTAGGTGGTGTGAAAGAGAATTCTTTACTCCCTTGTCTATCTTGAGTTAAAATTAACTAAAGTACCTCACTACATTGTGAGGACAGGATTAACTCTCCTTTGTCTACCTTTTGATTGAATCAACACAAAATTGAGCTAGGTTAGTCATTCCCAAACTTTTTTGGCCTACCACCCCCTTTCCAGAAAAAATATTACTTAGCTCCCCTGGAAATTAATTTTTAAAAATTTTAATAGCAACTAATAGGAAAGACAAATGCACCTGTGGCCATCACTGCTCCCCTGGATTACTGCAGCATCCACCAGGGGGGGTGTGGTGCTCACTTTGGGAATCACTGAGCTAGGTGGAGGAGATTGTAAACCACTTAGTGAATTCACACCCTACTTAGTGCTAGGTGAGAAGCCAGCAAGATACTTGGGGTGCTCCACCCTTTTTTTTTTTTTAACTCAAACAGTCAGAAACTTGTGAATTATTTTAAGAGTTCATACCCTCAGAAACTGTGAGCCCCCTGGGCAGTGCTAGACAATTTTAGAAACTATAACTGGCCCCTGTGAAGAGAGGAGGAGACAAGAAACCACTATAAAAGGCTCTGAATTTCTGAGGCTAGAGGGGACTCCAAGAAGGAAGTCAGCTTAAGGAAGAAGGTCAGTCTCAGGAGTCACCTTCAGCTCCAGTCATTGTCTTGACCTGCCTCTTGGAGGGAACTTGGGTGAGTGGATAGCTGGCTTTCTCTTCCTGTCTTCTGGAGAGAGTTTAATTCTGGTTGAAATGTTAACAAGTCCTAGCTCAGCTAAGCACTGGAATGATATTTAGCTAGATAGATTAATGTCTTCTCTACCCTTTTTTATTTCTCTGCTTTCACTCTTTCTACCTCTTTTGTAAATAAAAGATTTATACTTTTCATATATTTAGCCAAACCATTAATTTTGACACTTACAGTGGATTTGGCTTTTAGCTGTTACAGAGGGATCTCCAGCCTGGCTCCAGCTAGTGATGTGCTAAGGTATTAGCTGTTGCAGCCATAACTAGGGCTCTTATCTGAATACACATGGGTGCTATGCTCCTATTTATCTTTATAGGTTTGTGATCAGTATTGATGGGCACAAGATCAACAAGTAAGTCTACTCTTTTTTTTAAACCCTTAACTTCTGTGTATTGGCTCCTAGGTGGAAGAATGGTAAGGGTGGGCAATGGGGGTCAAATGACTTGCCCAGGGTCACACAGCTGGGAAGTGTCTGAGGCCAGATTTGAACCTAGGACCTCCTGTCTCTAGGCCTGACTCTCAATCTACTGATCTACCCAGCTGCCCCCTATAAATGTACTCTTAAAAGCATTATCCACAAGAGCTCTACACCTGGATGTCCAGGTTGTTTTAAATCCATCTCTAGAAGTCCTGAACTGGTTCTTGGTAGTAGCAGCTCCCTTCACCTTCCCCCGGAACAAGAGAAGTTGCTGGAAGCAGGTGGGGACCTTGGAAGCAGATATTGAGGTATTTTCCCAGAGTCCAAGCCTGAATGGCCCACTCCTAATATCCTAACTGAGCTGAAAAGAATGCTAAGGCCTTGTTTAAAATAGGAGATTCTTTGTGTTGTCCCTTTCAGCAGCCAGATGGGTGGCTACAAAGGGAGTTTAGAGTCTAGAGTTATTAGATAAGTAGTTCTCCAAGTGGCTGCTGCAGAGGGATGTCTGGTGCTCATTAGGATGGCTACTGATGGGTCTTGCAGTCTGTCAGTGGGGGTTGAGGGAGATTTTTCAGAGTTATTGGGATGGAGTTTGGAAATGCTTTGAGTGGCGTGGAAGGGACTTGGAGCTTCTAAGAAAGGCAGATAATGAAACAGGCTAAGAAGAGAAAAATAAGATTGCTGCCAGAGATCTCTACATGTGATCAGAGCTCCTAGCTTCTGTGAGAGGTCTCAGAATCCTCGGGACCTCCTCCTGGGGAGAGGGGTCTATGTGGGTCAGTGGTGTTAGAAGCTGCCAGGAGTTGCTAAGCCACCTCCTCCTGGGGAGAGGGGTCTGTGTGGGTCGGTAGTGGTAGAAGCTGCCAGGAGCTGCTAAACCAGTCTCTGATTTCATGCCATCCAGGACTTTGTGGCTGATGACAGGTCCTGGAGTCTGTTTAGTTGGGTTGTAAGAAAAGTGTAGAACTTTGAGCTACGAGGAAGGCATCATGGGGTCTATAGTATGGGGTCTGTAGCAAACTGACCAGAGGGGTCCTTCCTTTATAAGTGGTGTACTCCTGATTAGCACTTATTGTGCACATAAGTTTGAAATGATCTCACCAGAGACTCACCTTGGCTGCTTAATAGAGAATAAATTCAAGTGGGGTGAAACTTGAGGCAAAGAAACCAGTTGGCAATCTATTGCAGTGGTCCAAGTGAGCAACGACAAAGGCCCTAATCCGGTCTAGCTGTGTGAATCAGTGTAAAGGAATCTTATGTAAGAGGTATTGTGAAAATAGGGCAACATTCAGAAATGGTTTGATGTATGAAATGAGTGAGACTGAAGAGTTAAGGATGATACTGAGTTGCAAGTGAGGATGACTAGAGAGATATTGAAACACTTGATGTTAATAGAGATTCAGTTCAATTCTAGAGGCATTTATTAGTCACTTAGCTATATGAAAGGTATTTTTCTAGGTGATCAGGAGAATAGAATAAAATGTTAGTCATTCTCTGTTTTAAAATCAATCATGTCTGTAATTAAATAGAATAGGGTGTGAGACTAGAAAAGTTAGTTGTGAATTGTCGGGACATAATAAGGATGAGTGAGGAAGAGGAAAAAATGACAAGAGAAGATATAATCATAGGAGAAATACAGAATATTCAAGAGCATACAATTATCGGTGATTATGAGATCAGGTTCTAAACTACATCTCCACTGAGGATTATTTAGGATGATGGGTAGGAGACCTGGACTGTAAGCAAACCAGTGATGGAAAGATGAAGAGAGATCTTGCCGCTCACAGGAGGCTTGGGCTTACCTCTCGTTTTGTTATAGCTGATCAAAAGTTGGTATTTGTGGTGGTGAAAAAAGTGGCTTCCCTCTCCACAGTGATGTCTAACTTCAATTATGGCTGTGGGGCTTAGTGTGGAAGCAGGATCAGTGGATCGGGTAGCACTAGCATTTCCAAAGCTTTTTGCAAATAGATCTCAAATCAAGCCTGCACTCTAGTAACTAGAGTGACTAGTAATTCCCTGTTGGTGAAGATGTGGCACACATGCCCTGTGTGCCCAAGGGACTGCTCTCTTCCCCTCTCCACAGCATCTGAAGACATTTTTCACATGCCCCACCTCTCTGACTAACAGCCCAAAGTGAACACTTCGTCCCTCCCTTGACTGGGGTAATAATTTGGGGAGCTCATAGGCAGACTGACATTGCAGTTTGGGCACACGGTCTCTAGAAGGTTTGCCAATGCTGCTCTACCTGGAGGCTAACTCTTCTGACTTTTGGTGATGTTAAAATTACCTATGTGTATGGTATGGTGTGTGTTTCAGCCCTTTCCCTTTACTAGTCTATAAGCTCCATACATTCCATAAATTTCCCCAGGATCTAATATAATATGTTGTATTGAAATAGTCCTGAATTCCTCATATAAATCCCACCTAGTCATGGTATATGTTCCTTCTGATATATTGTTGTAAACCCTTTTTTTAAGTTTTTATTTACATTTTTGAATCAATATTCAAAGTAGTGAAATTGCTCTATAGTTTTCTTTTTCTCTTTTTGCTCTTCCTGGTTTAGAATTCAGTATTAAATTTGTGTCATAAAGGTTGTTTGGTAGTACTCTTTCTTTGCCTATTTTCCCCAAATTATATATTATTTAATAATTATTCTTTAAATGTTTAATAGGATTCATTTGTGAATCTTTCTGACCTTGAGGATTTTTTCTTAGGGAATTCATTGTTGGCCTGTTCAATTTCTTTTACTGATTGTTCTATTTCCTCTTTTGTTAATCTTGGAAGGCTTATTTGTTTTTGTTTTTTTTTTTGTAATTCTTCATTCATTTCACTTAGATTGTCAGATTTATTGACCAATAATTGGGAGAAATAGTTCCTAATTGCCTTAATTTCCTCTTCATTCATGGAGTATTCACTCTTTTCATTTTTGAAACTGGCAATTTGATTTTCTTCATATTAACCAATTATTTGTTATGTTATTGTTTTTTAATATGAAACCATTTTCTAGTTTTATTAGTTCAATTGTTTTCTTACTTTCAATTTTATTGATTTCTCCTTTGATTTTCAGGATTTCTAATTTGATGCTTAATTTGGGATTTTTAATTTTTTTCTCTTTCTAGTGTTTTTTTTAGTTACATACCCAATTCAATGATTTAATCTTTCTCTATTTTATTGATGTAAATTATTAGACATATACATTTTCCCCTGAGTGCTGTTTTAGCTGTATGCCATGAATTTTGGTATTTTGTCTCATTATTGTCCTTATCTTTAATGAAGTTATTGATTGTTTCTTTGATGTGTTCTTTGACCCACTTATTCTTAAGAAGTAGGTTATGTAGATTCCAATTAATTTTTAATTTGTCTTTCCATGGCCACTTATTGAATGTAATTTTAGTTGCATTATGATCTGAAAATTTTAAAAAATTTTAGTTGCATTATGATCTGCATTTAATAATCTACTTTTTTTAAAGCCCTTACCTTCTGTCTTGGAGCCAATACTGTGTATTGGCTCCAAGGCAGAAGAGTGGTAAGGGTAGGCAATGGGGGTCAAGTGACTTGTCCAGGGTCACACAGCTGGGAAGTGTCTGAGGTCAGATTTGAACCTAGGACCTCCTGTCTCTAGGCCTGGTTCTCAATCCACTGAGCTACCCAACTGCCCCCTAATAATCTACTTTTATTCCTTTGGTTATGAGATTTTATGCCCTAACACATGGTGAGTCTTTGTGTAGGTGCCATGCATTGCTGAGACAAAGGTATAACCTTTCTATTCCCGTTTAACTTTCTCCAGAGTTCTATCAAAGCTAGCTTTTCTAAAATTCTATTCACCTCCTTAACTTCTTTCTTCTTTATTTTTCATAAGCTTTATTTAGTTTCCAGAGTGGGAAATTGAGGTCACCCACTAGTATAGTTTTACTGTCTATTTCCTCCTATAACTCAATTAACTTCTTTAAAAATGAGAATGCTGTATCACTTGGTGCCTACATGTTTAGAATTGCTAGTAATTCATTGTCTATGATACCTTATAGCAAGATAAATTTTTCTTCCTTTTCTCTTTTAATTAGAGCTATTTTTACATTAGTTTTATTTAATATTATATTTGCTATCACTGTTTTTTAATTATATTTTTTTAAATTTGAGCTATAGCTTCAATATATTCTGCTCCAGTCTTTTACATTGGCCCTTTGTGTATATTTGTGCTCCAAATGAGTTTCTTGTAAACAGCATGTTGTGAGATTCTATTTTTAATAGTTTTAAATATTTGCTTCCATTCTATCCTATTCACATTCATATTTATGGTAATTAATTGTGTATTTCCCTCCATCCTACTTTCCCCCTTTCTTCTTCTTTCTCTTCCCTTTCATACTGTTCCTCCTCACAAATGTTTTACTTCTGACTATCCTCCCCCATCCATCTTCTCTTGTATCAGCAACTACCTTCTCTTATCTCCTTCCTTTTTAATACCCTATAGGGTAATATAGATTTCTATATCCAAATAAATGAGTAAATATTCCCCTCTTTGAGCCAAATCCAATGATAGTAAAGTTTGTGTTGCCTGCTATACCTCTATTTTCCCTTACTTCCTACTGTCTCATTCCTATGCTATCCCTCCCATTCCTTTCTTACTTCTTTTCCTATTGCAATACTCTTACTCATCCATTACTTTTGTGTTTTTTTGGATATCATCTCATCAAAGACAATTCACATCCACATCACCTATGTAAGTCTATTCCTTCTAATTGCCTTAGTTTTGATAAACTTCTTAAGAGCTATAAGTATTGTCTTATGTAAGAATATAAACAGTTTCATAGTTTAATGTTATTGAATCTCTTGTTTTCTCTTTCCTATTTGCCTTCTTGTGCTTCTCTTTAGTCTTTTGTTTGAATGACAAATTATCTATGATGCACTGGCCTTTTCATCAAGAATGCTTAAATGTTTTCTATTTCATTAATTTTTTTTCACTTGAAGAATTATAATCATTTTTGCTGGTTGAGTGATTCTTGGTTGTATTCCTAGTTTCTTTGCTTCTGGAATATCATATCTGATCCTTGAATATAGAGGCTGCTAAATCCTATGTAATCCTGACTGTTACTCCATGAAATCTGAATTGTTTCTTCCTGGCTGCTTGCAGTATTGTTTTTTCCCTTTGTCCTAGAAGCTGTGGAATTTGGCTATAATATTCCTGGAAATTTTCTTTTGGGGATATCCTTCAGGTGGTGCTTTCTGCATACTTTCAATTTCTATTATACTCTTTTATTATAGGATATCAAGGCATTTTTGCCTTGATAATTTCTTGAAGTACAATGTCCAGATATTCCGATTATTTTTCTTATGGCTTGTCTAGTAATTCTCAACTTGTCAATCCTTGATCTGTTTTCTAGATCATTTGTTTTTCAATGACAAATTTTACATTTTATGTTTTCATTCTTTTGAGTATTTCTTTCTTTTTTAATTGTTTCTTAAAGCCTCATGGAGTCATCTGTTTCTGTTTACTTAATTCTAATTTTTTTTAAACCTTTACCTTCTGTCTTAGAGTTAATACTGTGTATTGGTTCCAAGGCAGAAGAGTGGTAAGGGTAGGCAATGGAGGTCAAATGACTTGCCCAGGGTCACACAGCTGGGAAGTGTCTGAGGCCAGATTTGAACCTAGGACCTCCCGTCTCTAGGCCTGGCTCTCAATCCACTGAGCTACCCAGCTGCCCCTACCTAATTCTAATTTTCAAGAAATTATTTTCTTCAGTGAGTTTATGTATCTCCTCTTCCATTTTGCTAGTTCTACCTTGGACTGGTTTTCTAAACAAACTTTTATATAACTTTTTCCATTTCTCCAGTTCTACTTTATAAGGAGTTCTTTCTGTTAGCAAATTTTTGATATTGTTTCACATTTTTTCACTATATGAGTTTTGATTCTTTTATCATAGTTTTTCTCAATTATTCTCACCCTGCTCCAGTTTCCTTCTAACTCTCTCATTTGATTTTGCATTTAAAAGTATAAGACAGCAACTAGGCCCTGAGTCCCAAGGTGACTTTGCTTCTAATTTGCATTAGGTTTGAGGGACTAGTTGTTGGAACCCTACTGGATTCTTGAGTCTGGTTTCGTGTCTCATTGCTGTGGGTGTTGGGCTTTGTATCAGCCACAACAGTACAGCCTGCCAGTGCTTAGGCTGCCTGCTCAGATTTTGCCCTGCACCCACCCCAGGGATATAGATTTCTCATGCTAATGCTCCAATTTGGGAGGGCTTAGGAGAATTTCTATATTACTCCACTATCTTGGAAAAGGGAGAGCCTCAGATGTATTGTTAAAACTATGAATTAATGATTCCTGAGCATGATGGCTTCATAAAGAACACATCATAGCATAACCTTATTTTTTTCCCTTTCCCCATGAGATGACTCGTTTGGTAGCTCTGGGAAATATCACAGACAAAATATGTCTAGATTTTTTGCAAGACTTCTGATGAAATTTCTTATACTGTTCTTGTGCCCCTGGGGAAGATTTTGACATGAGAGTACATTTAGATGAATTCAAAATGGTTTGAATGAAGAGAGAACCCCCCAAAGCCATCCATTTATCTTAGCCTAGAGGGAGGTTCTAGTGGGCTGCCCATTTTCCTATGCTATTCTACAGTTTAAACAATGACTTATATAGGAATAAAGTTGAAAGGATTATTGAATTTGCAAATGACATATTTGGGAGGTATTAATAACACAAAATGACATAATCTGGATCTTGATAGATTAGAACAGCTTAAATCGAATAAGATTAAATTTAACCATGTAATAATTTAAAAGTGTTATATATAGTTCAAGAAATCAATTCTGCAAATATTAAACAAGGAATGCATGGTTAAAGAACAGGTTATATGAAAAAATTCTGTAAATTTTATTGATTATTAATATTATGAATGTGAATAAATAATGATAGGAGACTTAGAATAAACTAATATCATCTTCAGATGTATTAGTTGAGTCACAGTGCCTAGAACACAAAGGAGTTGTTAGCCTCATTATCCTGTCTGTTTATTAGATTGTTTATGGGGTTTTATGTTTAATTCCAGGTACCTTTTTAAAAAGGACACTGACAAACTACATGTCCACAAAACAGCAACCTATATAATGAGAGGACTGAATAATATGTCATGCAACAATAGTTTCCCTTCAATCTGTGGTGTTTTCTCTAGGGAAAGGAATGTTAAGGGGAAATCTGATACCTATATTCAAATATTTGAAAGGTTTTCATGTAGATGCCTTATTCTCTTCAATAGTAGGCAGAAGACTTAGTAATGGGTGAAAACTGCAGAGTGAAGATTTTGATCAAGTCAATGAAATACCTCATTAACATTTTAAAAAATGGAATAGGTTGTTTCTGGGCAGTGATTTCTCCATCACTTAATATCTTCAAGTGAAGTAGTATGGCCACTTGTTAGGAAATCTTGGAAGGGATTCTGATTTATGTATGGATTCTAATAGATGACTTCTGAATTCACTTCCAACTCAGAGACTGATTATATGATTTCCTCCCACCTGCTGAAATGTACAATAAAATCTTTCATCCTGAGAAAGATGAATGACTTACTTTAGTGTTTCTAGGAGTAATGATGATTGTGCCAGGGAACCTAATTTTAGACCTACTAAGAAATAATCAGCTGACTAGTACTCAAAATATAATGTCTACTCTACACATTCATTTGATTATTATTTTTAAAATATATTTATACAATTTACTTGATGGGTATAAATGCTAAAATAGTAAGTTATTTTAAAAGTAAATTAATTAGAATTAAATAGATTGAATTTGTTGTAAGCTTTTTTTGTATCACATATAAATCAGCTCATCAAAAGTGCTATTTCTTATATTCACATTATAATCAAATTACTTAAAACAGTAACTTTATAATCTACCATAAAACATTATTTACTTGCTTCCTGGTAATTACTGTTGTGTAAGATATTTTCTTTACCTTTGAGGAGCTTATAATCAAATCAATTTGGGAAGCGTTACATATATACAAAGTGATGAATGATACTGGAAGGGAACATAGCCTGAATACCAAGAGAGTGATGAAAGAGTTTGTACTTTCAGAATTCAGAAGAGGGAAGGAAGGATCATTGAGGGTTGGGAAACACAAGGAAGGAAATGACATGATTGGTTTGTGTGTGTGTGTGTGTGTGTGTGTGTTTGTCTAGACATTTTTGGTTTCCATAGCATGGAAAACTTCATTTAAAACAATTCCCTCTCACCAATGCAAAACTGCTAACTGTTCTGCAATTTATTATCTTAATAGTATTGTTGGTTAGGAAACTGACAATTCAAAAGATCTTTTCATGATCACACAACTAGTTTCTTTCATTGTAAAGTTTTGAACCCAAGTCATCCAAACTCTGACACAGACTGTGAATGAATATTTTCCATTGCTTTGTAAGCAAAATGTCTTTCCCTTTTAGTCATTCAATTCTCATTAATTAAAGCTATTTTTTATATTCCTTAAAACTATAAAAACAAACAAAAATTTCAGCCATTGATACTTTTAACAAGGTTGAATACTTCATGATATATTTCAAACCAACAATAAAATTCAAAACCCAAATTATTAAAAAATTAACACATAGCATACTTTATCTTTTGTGGAAGAGGGGAATTTCTACAGAAATGAATGCAATTTAAAAAATATGAGTAAAAAATGGAAAGTAGAATGAAATTCTCATGTAAAAATGTGAAGAATGACTCAAACGCCCATAATGCTTTGAGGTTTACAAATCATTTTCTTGTACATACTTTATACCTGAAAACTAAAATTCACTTTTGATGCCATAGTCACTGATTATATGTTTAATGGATTGACTTATATGCTTTCCATATGTGCAAGGTATTAAATGCAGTTCCTAAAAATTACAGAGAAAATCACTTACTGTATTATACTTTGATATTTTCTATGAATGTTTGACTTCACTAATATTTACATTCAATGAGCTTATGCAAGTTGTGGCCTATCTTGCATTCTCCTGATAGCTAAAAATTAGCTCATCTTCTTTGTGAATTTGGACAGTCTACCAATTTTAGATTATTTTTTCTATCTAACGATTTAGTGTACTTTCAATTTGAAATCATATTTTCATAGCAATTAGGTTTTAAAACTTAAAATAAGTTATTTTAGTTAGTCGTATTATGTAAACTGTAATACAAAGATTACAACATTCTCCACCCCCTCCCATTATTTCTTTTTACTTTTGGACAGTATCCTTTGTTGTTTGACAAAAGTTTCAAATTCCTCCAGGTCAATCTTGAAGACTTTAATATGGAACTTTCAATTTCTATCCTTTTATGTGTACAGTTTAGTTTTCAAAAGTGGGAAAAATTTTGTATTTGGAACTAAGAAAATCAGCGTAAGAAGAATCTCTTAGATAAAAAAATACTTGAGAAAAGACTAAAGTAATTAATATATATATATATACATATATATGTGTACACAAACACACACACACACACACACACACACACATATATATATATATAAAAAGATCTACTTCAAGCAGAACACTGATGGAGGTAAAAATAATTGAAGTGCATTGTAGTCCATCAAATCATTGCTCTGTAATTGCTGTCAGAGGTTTAAATGTTATAAGACAATATAAATCAAATAATTGGGGACTAAGGGGAAGTTACACAACAGCTATTGTCTTTAGCTAAATCAAGTCACTAAATGCAAGGAAGTGTAATTTGAATTTATAAGAAAAAGTGAATGATAGAATGAAGATAAAAAATGGGAAATAAGAAGCGATATGCATTAAGAGCTAGAAGAAGGTGGACACAGAAAACACAGAAGGTGATAAAGAAAAGCTACCAATAGAATGTGGTAGATAGAGGCTGATAGGAGCTCAGCAAAGCTAACAGTCAAACTTCTCAGCTGATTTAGAGATGCTGTTTGATTTCAAGAGAGCATTGTAGCTCCTGGAATCTCATTTGAAGAAAGCAAAACCTCCTGCTATTTGAAGAGCTGTTTGAGCTTATTGTCCCCTAGTAATATCTACAGTCCAGTTAAGGGTAAGTCTCAGTGGTATTGCTCTTGCCCTTTGCTACCATCTGTAGCTTCAGAGCAGGGGAAGAAGGGAAGAAGATGGGCTTTGTGCTGTTTTGCTGAGTGCTATGCTGACATATTTTTTGCAAAACATACATAACACTTTCTCAGCATCCTGCCAAAGGAGACTTGACTAAATGAGTTTTGCACTGCTTAAGTGGACCAAAAGTAAGAGATGAGCAGATTTGCTTAGTAGGAGAGTTTTGTTAGCATTTGACACAGTGCCAGACACTTAATAGGCACTTAATTGATGTTTGTTAATTAATTGATTGCCTGGCAGCTATTGTGTGGTACATACTGTTTCTTCAAAAGTCAATCAATAAACAGAAGCACCTAGTATGTTTCAGACACTGTGCTGGGGATATAAAGAAAGATAAAACTCTGTATTCTCAAGGAGCTCACAGTCTAAAGGAAGAGACAATGATCAAGTAAGGTTTTTGTTTGTTTGTTTGTTTTTAAGAATTCCGTAGAAGGAACTGACAGGATCTAAATGCAGACTGAAGCATACCATTCTTCATTTTATTTCTTCCATAACATTTTCTCTAATATAAGCAATATGTGTCTTGTTTTACAACATGATGAATGTGGAAATATGTATTGTATGATAATACATGTACAACCTATATCATATTACCTACTGTTTTGGGGAGAGGGGAGGAAGTGGGGAAAACATGGATTATAAAATGTCAGGAAATGATTATTAAAACTGTAATTGATATGTAATCTAAAAACATTAAAAGGGATAGGTGAGACTTGATTATTTTGAACATCAAAGTCTTTAATTGGGAATTGTGAGTTGACCTGGGCACATGAATTTCCCTACTCTTGTACCTGGTTGCTAATGTAAATTAAAGCTCATTGTGAGAGAGAGGGGCTTTCACCAACATTGCTCCCTTCCTTTATGTGTGTGTCTGGCACTGATACCCATCAGTAAGTAAAGAGTCCTATTCCAATTGGCTTTGGGAGTCAGATAATACTAGCTTTATTGAATTGTGTGTCCACTGTCTCTCATGGATACTATGTTTAGTAATGGGAAGGTGTGATTGAGGTTTTCTAGCGTAATGTTATAATTTTGTAATTGTATGGTTGAAATTACTTTATTCCTCTAACACAGGTACATTTATCAAGTAAAAACATATGTTGATGTTCATTAGGTGTGAACATGGCCTGCTCATCTCTATAAGAATTCAGCTCCTGTTTGAAGAGGAAATCCAATTATCCCCTTTGACTTTTCTATAAAAGAGAAGGCCACTTCAAAGCACAGTCAGTCAAGCATCCATGGGGTTTTGTAGTAGGAGTCATTCCAAGCAAACACCTGAGAAAGAATTATTTTTATGTGAGGAAACAAGCAATTCTTTGCCTCCTTTGTTCCCACCCCTATTTTCCAACTTGGCCAGAAAGAAGACTTCTTTAAAGCTTCAAAAAATCTGGATACTTTTTTACTTTCTCAGTCACATCCTAGTGCCATTCCCCTATGACAACAGAAGATGGAAGAAATATCTGAATCTGGACTTAAAAAATTGGATACAATATGGGAAGGACAATTTATGACTACACAAGTAAAGCTACATTCTGCCTAACTGCATCTTTGTGAACATCTCATGAAGGGGAGAATAGGACTCTCAGGAAGCAGAAGCTATGAACTATCTTTTTTACCATATGTATTCTCTAAACTTGAATTTATTTTCCCTTGGACTTTCTAAATAACAATAGGAAAATATGACACCCACTTTGGAAGATATTGTTATAGACATAGATATACTACCTTAGTAAGGTGATGCATTGATTGTTGGGCCCAGACTAAAATACCAAGGCTGGATCAACATTTTAATATTATGCTTCCTTTTTAAAGTTTCATGTCAGTCATTTCCATCTGACATTTCAGAGTAGTTATTTCTGAGGCAGCATGGATGGCATAGTGGATAGAGGTTGATATGTACACAGAATATCTATGTCTACATCAGTATAGACATAGATATTCTGCCACCTTCATGACCCTTGGGGCAAGTTGTTCTCAAAGACCCATTCTGTCAGAAGTCTTCACATAGTTGGAGTGGATACTCCCTTAATTTCCTGATGAGTCTGAGAAATGTTGGTTACCTTCAACTGGTTTATCCCCTCTACCAAGATGGTTTTATCTGGTTTAATTGCTGCCCATTATACAGCTTTTTGGAGCTACAGAGTTGAGGAAAAAGGTAGACACCAAATCTGGGTGAGCAGCCTTTAAAAAAAGCTCAGCAAGCCCTTATGTTAGAGTTGCTAGTCTTTCCTGAACAATCCAATTCATATTCAAGTCAAGACATCAACTCATGATGTTATTGGTCCTCTTTAAAACTAAAGGATGAATAACTATTTCTGTATGCACATGTGTGTATATGTGTATGTGTGTGTGTGTGTGTGTGTGTGTAAGATGTAAACCCTGAGGCTTGAATAATATCTATTTGTATATTGATTTATTTGTCCTTTGTGGTTATCCAAAATCTAGGATACTTTGGTAGGCTAGTAATTGGAGAGCAGTTATGATCTCTTGCTAGGCCTTTGCATGATGTATTCCAAGTTTCATAAGCCTACCAGAGTCAGTGTTCCAATAACATGGTGTTTAGGAAACCCTGATAGCTCTGTTTCATACTGAAGCATCATAGAAAGATTTTGAAATAGAAGGAAATAGCATGGGCAAAGAGGTATTAAAAAAACAAACAACTATCGCTTTACTGATGACATGATGGCTGATGTAGAAAATCCTAGTAATTCAACTAAAAAGTTAGTTGAAGCTATTAATATTTTAGCAAATTAGTAGGACATAAAATGAACCCACATAAATCATCTACATTTTTATATATTACTAACATAGTCCTATAAGAAGAGACAGAAAGAGAAACTCCATTTAAAATGACCACAGATAGAATAAAATACCTTGTAGCATACTTTCCAAAACAAACCCAGGAGCAACATAATTATAGAACGCTTTTTATACAAATAAAGCCAGACCTAAATAATTGGAGAAATATTAATTGTTCATGGATAGGCAGAATCAATATAATTAAAATGACAATCCTACCTAAACTAATCTACTGATTCAGTGTCATCCCAATCAAATCAGCAATTTTTAGATCTTATTGATCTAGAAAAAATAATAATAAAGTCATTTGAAAGAATAAAAGGAAAAAACTTATATATTCCAAAATACTTATAACAACTTTCTTTGTGGTAGCACAGAACTGGAAATTGAGGGGATATCTATCAACTGACGAATGGTTGAAAAAGTTGTTATATATGATGTGATAGAATACTTCCACTCTGTAAGAAATGATGAACATATTAATTTTTAAAAAACTAGAAAGAACTAAATTAGATTATGAAAAGTGAAATGAGTAGAACTAAAAGAATATTCTAGATGATACAGATTTAATGTTTGAATAATTTGTGAAGGTTCACCTCCAGAGAATGAATAGAGAAGTGGAAACATGAAAGCCATAATCTCTATATTTTACCAGCCAATGCCTTTTATTGTGTGGGGATTGAGGGGCTGAATAATTAAACAAATACATCTTAAAAATTTAAAAACATACTGAATGCAAAGAAATTAGTTTAATGAGGGAGAAAACAGTCAAATAACCATGCCCAAACAAGATATATACAAGATAAATTGGGGGTAGTCCATTGGCTTTAATTGCACATAAATCACAGTGATATCTATACTTATTTAATAGGTAATTTCATTTAAAAAATCTAGGACTTGTTATGGGACCTACCATCATACAACTAATTCTAGGGAATATATAAGAATTGGTTTATGAAATGGAAATTTATAGGAATTAGGAGGAACTGACCCTGGCACTAAGTTGAATTCCATAAATTATGTAATTTAGATGAATTAAATGGAAATATATTCATGTAATTGCTCATTTATAAAATATATGTAATTGTTGAACTTATGTGAAGGATCTTTGATGAGTTAGGCAGAATGGTAGAAGTGCAACAGAACTTTCAAAGAATGAAAGAAGATAGATCTGATAAGTTATAACCCAGTGACCTTGATGTCAATTTATAATAAAAATCTCATATAGATTTTTAAAAAAATTATTTATTTTAAACATTTTTTCTTTTTAAGTTTTGAGTTCCAAATGCCCCCACACACACTCTGTGCCATCCTCTGCTATACCCACTGAGAAGGCAAGTAATATGACATCAATAATACAAATGAAATCATGCAATACATATTTTCATATTAACCATGTGTTTTTTTAAAGCCAGAGAAATAAAGCGAAAAAAATTACTTCAATTTCTACTGAGTTCATCAGCTCTCTCTCTGGAGGTGGAGAGCATTTTTTATTTATTGTTTTTATCAGGAGTCTTTTGCAATATTCTTAGATTCTTATATTGATCAGAGTAGCCAAACCTTTCACACATGGTCATCATTACAAAATTGCAGCTACTATATATAATGATCTCACAGTTCTTCTCACTTAATTTTGCTTCAATTCAAATACGTCTTGCCATATTCTCTTCTGAAATCATCCCCCTTATTATTTCCCACAGCACAATAATGCTCCATCAAGATTAAATGCTATAACTTGTTCATCTATTTACCAATTGATGAACATTCCCTCTATTTCAGATTCTTGCTACCATAAAAAGAAATAGTGTGTGTCTGTGTGTGTGTGTGTGTGTGTGTGTGTGTGTGTGTGTGTGTGCATGCCCACAAACATACATTTATAGGTTTTTGGACCCTTTTCCTTTTTCTTTAATTTCTTTGGGATATAGTAGCAGTATTGCTGGGTCAAGGAATATGCATAGTTTTATAGTCTTTTGGACCTAGACAAGTAGAAGATCCTTCACTTTGAATAAAAAAAAAGATCAACTTTACAATTATAATATTGGAAAGAGGGAAGAGCATATGATCAGAAATCAGCATATGTGAAAAAAGTACTTGTTGAATTTACTGTATTGAAAACCCCTAATTCATGAATTTCATGTGATATCCAATAAAGCTATTAGTTTATTCCGAACTAACTAAAGTATAGAATACATGGTTGGGCATGTAATTGTCCCACTGGAAATCATGCTTGGAGTATAGCTATCAACTGAAGGGGCAATCAAATTTTTCATCCAAGTTCAAAACAGACTAAGATATGTTCATTTTATTCAAATATTTTATTTTCAAGCATTTGGAACTATATTTCTGTATAGTCACACAAGGAAGAACTAGAACCATATGGTTACAATCATAAGCAAGTTAATTTTAGTCCCAAAATAAAGTGTGAGTGTGTAAAAGAGAGAGATGGAACTTCTCAACAATTGGAACCAGACAGAAGTGGAACAAGTTATGTCAGGAACTATTAAGTTCTCTATTATTACTATCCTATAGAGACTAGACAGTCATTTGATTTTTATTAATATAAAAAATTTTGGAGGGGGAGTGATTTGTGATTCAGACTGGATTTGGATTCACTCTTGGAAGAAAAACTTGATTATGTGCTGCTACTTACTTTGGTCCCTCAATTTTACACACAAAGATAAGAAATTACTGGACATGGAAAACTCTGGCAAAAGCAGTGGGATTGGTACTAATGGTGTTAAATGCTCCATCTTTTCTTGTTAAATGAATGGAGATATAGCTCTCTCTTCATGCTAAATAGCAATGAAATGGAAGGGTCTTGCCTCATGCCCAAAAGAGGAAACTATCCTTTAATCCTCTTACACATAAAATTGGAAAATAATAATTTTGGGAATATTTCTCCTGACCAGAGCACAGGTGGAATAAAAGTAGTCTTCTTATCTCATTATACCTAATCAAAGATAATAGTTGAGAGAGAGATGGGTTCTTCTGCCTTTATAACTATTGAAAAAATTATTAGATATCCTATTAACTGTGTAATTATCAAGGAAAATGGGGGCAGAGGCTATCCTGAGGTATGAATTCACCCATCTATTACTGATTTGATGCTCAAAGTCACCACACCTGTAAGATTAGCAAGTACAAGAGGAACTGAGGATACATTTATAAAAGATTATTTATTGATGATCTTTAACATTGCTAAGGAAAGCAGGCCACTGGAGTGACCTCACAAGAGTGCCTTTTACTTCACTAAGATTCTGCATTAATATCAAAAGAAGCTTCTGAAGAATTAAACGCCAAATTCAAAATTGTAAAACTTGTCATCCACCATATAGAATGGGAGAGGTGCAAGGTTGGGCATAAGCAAAGCTTTTAAATATAATCGGTTTTGTTACTGAAATGCCAGCTTCTTTTGAGAAGAAGAATAGTAATAAAGTGAAAACTGTCTGCTGTCTCCACGTCTCTGAGATCTGGTATCTCATGCACTTAGGGCATTTTACACCTTCTTTCCTGAATATCTCTTCATTCCTGACACCTCAAGTTGCTATCCATGACCATCAGAGACCTTTGCCCTGAATTGACTGTAGCTTTGGTCTTGATTTCTTTTCATCCTGTTTCACTCAACTAATGATCTCACTGCTGCTTATCTACAGGAACAGGGAATCCCATTGGGACTGTGTTATCCTTTGTCACATTGCTTTGGAATATGTTTACAGAGGCTAACAGCCCTTTGCCTCCACAAGAAATAGGTTTCAAAAATCTTTATCAACAGTTCCAAATCAGCACCACAATTCTTCCAGTGCTATTGTCTACCTGAAGTCAATTCAAATACAACTATGTAATAAAAATGAATAAATAAAGACATGATAGTATTTTAATGCAAATGTCAGTACTTTAGAATTCAAAAGATTTCCTTTAGCATAATATCCCCCTTCTTAATTTATTCTAGGCACATCAATTTTAAAACACCATAACAATTTCAAGATCTGTCAATTATTTAATTTTGGTTTTTTGTCTTTATATCACTTGTGGCTATAGTCAGCAAATGGCTTTTATTGACCAAGGAAACAAGGAAGAGTGAAGGGAAAATAAGTGAATGAAAAAATGGTGGGAAAACATATAATTGTTCAGATAAATACAGGAATAAATGGTCTGTGTCTAATGAGAAATATTGTGCCAATGAAACACATTTAGAGAACATCTTGTCAAGAACTACAGGGAATGGAAATCTAGTATTGCTCTACCATATACCTAATCTTTTGCCATTTTATTATCCATATAAAAATAGGAGAAAGAATCCCACTGTACCATATTTGACTCCTTTATGATAATTTCTTCCTTAAAAAGTTTTTAAAAGCAAAGAATATTCTTTATGCTCTGACTATTCTCAGTATTAAAAAAAATCAAAGATTCCTATAAAGTCAGGTAAGGTGGTGAGGGATGCAGCACAAAGAAGAATTCATATTCATTTTTAATTTGATCTGAATTTCTGATTTTAATATTAGTCGGTCAACAAGCATTTATTAAACCTCTTACCTATTGCTTTCCTAGTCTTCAGTCTCTCTCCACAGGTGATTAATACTCATGGGAGAACTTTTGTAGGGACTGGACTGCTACAAAGTGGGTAAGAGGCACTTCAGTTATAGCTTGAATTAGCAATGAGAAAAGTTGCAGAGCAGGAAAATGTTTCAGAGATAGAGATGACCTAAGGTTACAAATGCCCTGGAAGAAAGTAATAGAAACACACTATCAAAATTCCAAAAAAAAAGAGCATAATAATCTTAGATTTGATGGATATCCTATCCAACTCAGCTGCTACCCCTCAGAAAGAAGAAATATGGGGAACATCAACTGTAACCAACCAAACTGATCCCTGCAGAGGAACTACATCAACTACTTCCAATCCTTGGCAATCATTTGGTAAAAATACATTTACCCAATATTTAGTAATCACACACAAAAGAATGGTTGGGTACTTATAGAGAATTTCTTTTTAGCTTTTATTTCTTAATTGGCTTGGTTATTTTTGATTTCTCTTTTTTTAACATTTGCCTTCCATCTTAGAATCTATATAATAGCTCTAATGCAGAAGAGCATAAAGGGCTAGACAACTGGAGTTAAGTGATTTGCCCAGGGTTACATAGCTCAGAAGTGTTCAAGGACCAATTTGAATCCAGGACCTCTTGTCTCCAGGCCTAAGTCTCTTTCCACTGAACCATCTCCCTGCACCTGTTCATGTTTTAATTGGCTTGGTGGTTTACAATTAATATTTTGGAAATGATCTAATCAGTTACTCTGAAATAAAGAAAAACTAGTGATGTTTATTAACTATAAAAAAAAAAGAAAGAGGACTAGGGAGAGCATCTTTCAGAACCATGTACATTAAATGAGACTGAGAGAAATGATAGAAGCCAGAAGGCAGAAATGACAAAGAAAAGAATTTAAATATAAGTACAATCAGGAATAATACCCAAAGCCAAGAGATAAAGTGTTATATATAAGGAAAAACAAGTAGGCCAGATTTTTTTTTTTGTTGTTTTGTTGTCATTTAAGTTATACCTGACTCTTCTTGATCCCATTTGGGATTTTCTTGACAAAGATACTAGAGTAGTTTCCCATTTTCCTTCTCCAGTTCATTTTATGGGTGAAGAAATTGAAGTATACAGTAATAAGTGACTTGCCCAGGGTAACACAGTTATTAAGTGTTTGACATATGATTGGAACTCAGAAAGTGTCATCCTCCTGACTACAGGTTCAACAGTCTACCCACTGCACTACATAGTTGTACAAGCCAGTATGACTGTATACCAAAATATCTTATGGAGTGTAAGAGGACTGGAAAGGTAGTGAGAGAGTCCAGATTATGGAAGGTTTTAAAAGGAAGGGCAGGATATGTGTGTGTGTGTAAACATATGTATATATTTATTTATTTTTATAACATTTAGATATTAAGATATTCCATTAACTCCCTCCCTCCATGCCTTCCTCACATTAAAAAAGGCATCATTTGACAGAAAGATATATGAATGTATAAAACTGTCTTAACTTATTTCCATCATCATTTTTTTCTCTGGAGGTAAATATACATAAGTCATGCTTCAAATAATATTTCTGATGCTTTATATAGTGATCTTCTATTTCTGCTTGTTTCACTCTTCATAATTTCATGTAGATCTTTTAATGTTTTTTCAAAATTAATTTCTTCATCATTTTTATAGTGCAGTAGCTTTCCATCACAATTACATGTGATAACTTATTTAGCCATTCCCAAATTGATGGGCATCCCTTCAATTTCTAGTTCTTTATCATGACAAAGAGAGCTGCTATCAATATTTTAGCAAGCAGACAGCTTAATGTTTGATCTTGCAGGGAACAGGGAACTCTTGGATTTGACTGAATGGAAGGGGACATGGTTGGACTTATGCTTTAGGAATACCAGTTTGGTAGGTGAGTAGAAGATGGACTAGAGTGAGGAGAGACTTGAGTCAGGGAGATCAACATCAGGCTAATGAAATTGCTGAGGTGTGAGGTACTGAGAGTATGTATCAGTATCATTTTACATACTGAGAGTATGTAACAGAGTATGTATCTTTATTTGCGAATGAAGAGAAGGGGATATATATTTAAAATTTATTATGTGGATATAGAAATGGTTAGAGATATTATGTGGTTGGGGGAGGGTATTAGTTCAGGTAAGGATGATATTGAATCTGTGACCCTGGATGACTAATAAATTGGTGATGCCCTCAACTGTAAATTAGAAGAGGACAGAATTTGAGAAGAAAAAGAATGAGTTCCCTTTTGAAAATGTTGATGTCTTATCTTAATATGTCTATGGAAAATACAGTTTGAGATATCTACTAGTCAGTAGATGATATACTGGTTGTCAGGAGAGAAGCTACATCTGAGAAACATCTTCATGGATATAATAATTGAAAACTTGAGAGCTGATGAGATAAGCTAGTTGGATAGTATAAAAGAAGAGAAGAGAGCCCATTAGAGACCCTTGGCAAACCCTTATGTTCAGTGTATATTGCTTGGAGGTTATATTCAACAAAGCAAATTGAGAAGAGGTTAGACTGGAGGAAGACAACAGGAAAGAACCGTAAAGCAAAAATCTACAGAGGAGAAAATATCCAGATGAGAGTGATCAAGAGTGACAGAGGCTTCAGAAAGATGGAGAACAATAAGAATTGAGAAGAGATTATCAAATTTGGCAATTAAGAGATAATTAATAGCTTAGGAAGAGCAGCTTCAGTTGAATTATGAGTTTAGAAGATATACTGCATATGGTATAGAAAAGAGGAGACACAAATTGTGGACAATTTTCTCAAGGAATTTAGTCAGGAAGAGAGATATAAGATGACATATTCTGGGAATGGCCAGTTCAAGTGAGAGTCTTATCTTTGTTCTGCTTTGTTTTAAGGATAGGGGATCAGATTTTTTTCAGAAAAGGAAGAGATTAAAAATTAATGGAAAAGTGGGTATAATGGAAGAAATACTTGACTGGATAACAAAGTATGGAGTGGGATCAAACATACATGAAGGTCAAATTTCCTTGGCAAGAAGATTGGCCACCTTTTTAACTGAGACAGGAAGATGGGAAGAGATAATGGAAGAAGGATTTTGAGAAATGTGAGATGAGGAGGAAGGGAGAAGAAGCAGCTCAGAAAATTATCCTCAATTATTTTATTGAAGTGGGATACAAAGTCTACCTGAGAGAATGGAGAAAGTAGGAAAGGAGGACTGAGTGTGTCTTGAGAAATAATGAAAAAAGGTAGAATAGCCACTTGAGGGAATGGAATGGCAAATCAATTGTTAATGTGTCTTTCTCTAATGAGGGCCTAGTTGAGATTATATAAATAAATTTGTAGTGGACTGTAGGAAGGAAAGAGGGAGGAATGGGTGAAATGTAAGCAAGGGAAGAGTTTTACAAGAGGAAAGCTAGTCATCCCTTGCTTATATTTTTTTTTTGACAGAAAAGGAAGAGATTAAAAATTACAATCAAATCAGAGAATTTGAAAGTTCATGAATATCGAAGTGGAACACGTGTGCGTGACAGCAAGATTAGTGGTATGTTGTCTGTGGCTGAAGTAGAGTAGAGGAGTAGGTCATGGAAAATGGGAATGAAGAACTAGGAAATTAATATGTCTGAGAGAATCTTAATATGTATCATGAAATCTCATAGTATGAGCAAGAGTTTGGGTGAAGATAAAAATTGTAAATCAGGAAATGAATTTATTGAAGAAGGAAGGAGAGTGTCCTAACCTATCTTCTAGCTCATAACAGCTACCACTTAAATTCTAGTTCCCTCTCACTTAGATTATTACAAAAGTCTCCTAACTGATCTCCCTACCTTGTTTCTATCCCCTTTTAGTACATCCTATACCCTGCCACCAAAGTAATTCTCCTTAAGTACAGATCTGAGCATGTGTGTAAATTTGTATTCATTAAGTTTACATTATATATATATATGTATATATATATACACATATACACAATAAGTATACAATATACTTGTTGCCTCACTACTTTTTTTATTTTAAATTTTATTCCAGCTTACATGTTGATATAATTTTCAATTATCATTTTCGGATGTTTTGTGATTCCTCTTCCTCTTGTCACTCCCTCCTCTCCAAGACATCAGTTAATATGATATGGGTTATACATGTGTCATTATATAATACATATTTCCATGTTCATCATGTTGCTACCTGCTTAAACTTAAGATCCTTGAACTCAGGAATTGTTTTATACTTCGTACTTATATCCAGAAATGCCTAATACATAATAGCACTTAATAAATATGTGTTGATCAATTCATTTCCTGGGAGTACTGAGCATGGCTTAACTTTGTCATATAACCATTACATGTCAGAGGAAGGATTAGAACCCAAATCTTCTTGATTCCAGGATGAGATCTTTATTTCCTTTACTGCGTTGCCAGTTATTATTATTATTAGATCAGGGGGTACAGAAAAGTAGATTTAATAAAGAACAACAGAGTTCTAGAAAACAATTGTTAGGAATATAACTATTCTGATTCTGTCAGAGTACATCTATGTGTGTGTGTTTTAAATATCAATTTTTATAAAGAGAATTTGAAGGGAAATCTAAATCCATTTGTCATCCCACTGCCCCCAGCATACCCCTGGGTTACCTTAGACTTGGGGCTTCCCCTTGATTGCTCAGTGTCCCAATGGTCTCTTGGGATTTTTCTGAGCAGCAAGGCAACATGCACTGCAGCACTGGTTGATTTCCCATGCGGATTTACAGATGAATGTTATATAGACCAAAACCAACATATCTTGGAAATCAGAATTCTCTCAGTCCTGGTGTCAATGGTGAGAAGTGAGTCCAATAAACTCTAGAAGCAAAATGAACAGTAATTTATATTTGGACACCTTGAAAAAAATGACCTTTTTTCAGAACTCAATATATTTAAATACTTCTCTAGACTTGAAAAATTAGCAATGTATCTCTATGCTCAGAGACTAAGTGGATTTTTAATGAAAGATTCAGTTTCATTAAAAAATAAATATTAGCATTGGCCATGCAAATTTTATTAGGGATTGGGAGCTAAACAGAGAAAAAAAGTAATTTTTAGTACAGACAGAAATCTATTGTTGGAAAGTGGTTTAAAGAGAATATTGTAGTCAGTCAGAACTCAATGGCATCTCTGATTTAACAAAACTATTTGACTTATCTCAGATTAAGACAGAGCTGACTGACATACTGATATTGGTTGGTACTATTTTAGTTAGGCTTCTAAAGGAGACTTCCTCTGGCACTTGAGAGAGTAATTTTGAAATTGTGTGTGTGTGTGTGTGTGTGTGTGTGTGTGTGTGTGTATTCATAGAACTTGAACTTGCGCAGTCTTCTTGAGGAGTTGGGGGGGAGGAGATGAACTCAAATTTTTCCGGCCACATCTGTTAATATTTAATATAAATCATAGAGCAAATAGCTTTCATTTTGCTTTAGCTTTCCATGTCATTGGGGAAAAATGTGTTTAAAGTAGTCTGGTCATTCAGTTAAAACTCCACACTGAGCAGGTTTCGATGACCAACTTAGATGACTTGTACCAGGTGGAGAGTAGGCAGCTTTACCAACATTTGTTCAGGATTCTGGACTACCCTGTAATTAACACAAATGGTGGGGCTTCACATAAAGTAAACACGATAAACAAATCTTAGTTAAAATGAAATAAAGTCTATAAGCAAAACTCTAGTGAATAAGAGTGAAATAAAGGTGATTATATGCTACACAAGTGTTCTATTATATGTTTTCTTTCTTTTTCTATAATACTTATTTTTAAACCTTCAAAAAGTCTGAAAGGAGAGATTTGTATAGGGATAATTTAGGTTGAAAAATATATGTTTAGATGGTCATTTTTAGCTGTAGTTTGCTTGTCATTGTTAACAACATAATGACAACTGGCATTTCTATTGAATTTTATGATTATGTCCTTTGAGTCACACAATCATCCTGTAAGTCAATTAGTAAAAATATTATTATCCACATTTGAGAAATGAGAAACAATAATAGCTCAGGGAGGTTAAGGGTCTTTCTCAGAGTCAGAGAGGCAATGTCTGAATTGGACACAGACCTTCCCTTTGAGTGCTCCTTCCATTATGTAACACTACTACTATGACATTTGAGAATATTAAATATCATAGTTTTATGGAGTTTTTTTTCACAATATTTATGATTTTACAAAAACTTAATCGATTTAAAGCTCTAAGTGGCTTTAAAAAATGAAAGATAATTTGGTTGCCAAAATGAGC
This sequence comes from Gracilinanus agilis, assembly GCF_016433145.1. NCBI lineage: Eukaryota > Metazoa > Chordata > Mammalia > Didelphimorphia > Didelphidae > Gracilinanus > Gracilinanus agilis. The sequence goes on from NC_058130.1 coordinate 575,788,326, forward strand.
TAAACATTTGATTCTTAGTAGTGTGATTGTCTTAAAAAGATTGTTCCTAACTCCTGGATTCCATTCTCATTTCTGGTTGGTTGGTGATTGTTAATAGCACTATAAATGATCAGATGTCCATTTTCCCCCTTAACAAAACAAACAAAATACTTTGTTAGAATACATTTTCTAGGGGCATCTGGGTAGCTCATTGTATTGAGAGTCAGGCCTAGAGACAGGAGGTCCTAGGTTCAAATCTGACCTCAGACACTTCCCAGCTTTGTGACCCTGGGCAAGTCACTTAACACCCTTTCTTAGCCCCTACCACTCTTCTGCCTTGGAGCCAATACACAGTATTGACTCCAGGACAGAAGGTAAGGGTTTAAAAAAAAAGAACACATTTTCTGCTACAAATGTACTTATTTATGCCATTATATATAAGAAAGCCTATAATGGCCATCTTGAGATACTTACCAAAGAACAGAGAAGTTGCCTACCTGAACTATGGTTGCCTCACTCTTCATTGAACAAAATTTCAAAAGAGTTTGGAAGACTATTTTCTTTTCAACTTCTGTAATGCTCCTTATAAACTGACCTGGAGAAATCTTGAAGGGCCATGATAAAGTTGTAACCTCCTCTCTACTTCTTTTGTCCTTAGTTCCTTCTGCTTTTCTTATGTATTCCTGACAGCAACAAAATTGTCATTTTCTATTTAATAATCTCGTAATCTCATTGATATTTTCATTTAGCTTATTTGAAAGCTGAATTAGATTTCTTTCCTTATACCAGGTTGGGGAAAATAGTGATTTTGAGAATCCCTTAAAGTAGAGTCTCTGATATTCATTTGATCAATGGTAAGCTAAGTAAGGTTGAACACAAAGAAAAGTAGGATGGAGAGAAAGGGGTAAAATGAACATCGTTATTAAGAATCTAACCTTTTTAGAGTGACTTCTAAACAGTACAGAAGACTAGGTACTGGAAATTCAAAAAAAGTATTGCATAACCCTTTGGCTCAAGGAGTTTATAATCCAGTTGAATGTGTAAAAAGTGAGATGTAAGGTTTCATTTTGTGTAAAAAGTATTTAATATTTTGGAAATTATGCTTATGAAAAATACAGACTTGCAAACCTTTAAAAATACATTCTATTACATGTATAACCCAGTAGAATTGCTTATCAGCTCTGGGTGGGGGAAGAAAAAGGGGAGGGAGAGAACATAAATCATGTAACCATGGAAAAATATTTAAAGTAAAATAAGATAAAAAATATATTTAAGAATAATAAAATACATTCTATGAGTCATGAGTAACTTAGTTTTCAATTGGGAGGAGATATGCAATGATAATATTATGTGAATAATTTTGAAAAGACAAATTACATCCCTTCTTAATGGTCTGAATACTGATCGATATTAGGCACTTTTAAGTAATTGAGTATATTGTTAGCTTGGTAAAACTTCTTTCTTTTCCTCCTCACTCTTTCTTTTTCCCCATTTCTGTCTCTATCTCTCACACATAAATGCAAACACATACATGCATACATATACTATCTCGTAATAAAGTCCATGTCAATACAAATACATTTTAATGATTATAATTTTGCCCTCCTTTCCTTGTTCATCTTTTCCCTCCTCTACAGAGCCCTTCTCCGACAACTTGGAACAATCTCTCTTTCTCATAGGAACTTTAGATTTGAGATGTATTAACAGTGTAATCATTATTTATTAACATACATCAAAGATAATTTTACAATTGGCAGACTTCAGAATACTGAGGAAAATTAACATACCACCTCCACTGTGTATATTATCTACTTTCTTAGCAGTCTGTTTCCTAAGAAAATTTATTTTTCTATTAACAGGCAGTCTCCATTTTTTTTAGTTGGACATGGAAAGATGACAAATTGCTTAGTTCATTCACAATTTCCCCTTTGCACATGCAGCAATCACTTGTACATTAGCCTGAAGACTTTGACAAAGTACGTCTACATTAATCTCTAAATGCAATTGAAGTTCAAGCACAAAGTTATTAAAATCCACTTTTGAGAACAAGGTTCCCGAGAAAGCAGGTGTTTCGTGTACATTTTGGCAAATGGTCTGGAATGAGAAAACCCAAATTGGATTACGAGAAGAATTTCTTCTTTTTAACTGTCTTTTAAAGAATTGCACGGGTTCTTAGCCCCGTGATATTTGCTGTGAGAATTATCCCAGGGTCTAGTACCTACAAGTATTATTTCTTGCCTAATGCTCATGCTACTGCTCCTTAGGGAAAAGTAAGCAATGCTGACATTTGACTTTTCCTGTAGTGAAACTAACTGAAACTGGAACATAGCTATGTATCATAGTATGTGAGTGGGGTAATCAGCTGCAGTGTTAAGAAAAAAAGGAAAGAGTATGAACAAATGATAAAGGAAATAAATCCAAAGTAAATTCTTTCCAGAAAGACTAGATGGACATTTAATTACAAAGCATTTACATTTGGATGGACAAAGTCTTGGAAGAAATAGAATAACTACTCCTTTTCCCAGGGAGAAAAACATGAATGTGAACCCCATTTAATCATAATATTCTAATATATATATAATTAAAATGACAGAGACCCACTTGAGATAGACAGGCAAATGTGTTTAGGAATCTCTTTTCAAGGATCCTTGGTATAAAAATAGAATGCTTCATCTCATTTTTGTTGATTGCAATTACTTTAGCTGTTAAAAGGATGTGAATGCAGTATAAATGTTTAGTTTATATATGAATTCTTTGTGACTAGATAATAGTAGAAAATGAAAATGGCTTTAGGAAAGTAGTAGGAAAGATCTGGTCTTCCAGGTGCGATTTATACTTTTGATGTTTACTTGTAAATGTCTTCATGATTCACAGGGCTTTGGGGAAGCTGGTTTCCTTAGCAATTTCATTTCTCTCTCTGATCCTGTCTGGCAGCTGAAATGTGCTCAGGAACACCTGCTGATGGATGCTAGTTTAAAAATCCAAGGCTTTAAAGGTGGGTTATGAGGTGTTGCCCATATAGGGCATTCATTTTTCCTTCTTTTTTTGTCAGGCAGAAGGAACTCCATTAGTTCAAGAGACCATCCTCATTTGATTATTGTCTAAATGTTTACGAAATCCTAATTGGAAACCCAGCATTATTCCCATGGTATATGTCACCTTAGATATCTCTGTACAAAGTACTAAGAATATAGAGACCATATAATGATTGTGAAATGACAAATGGATGGTATAAAAGGGTACACTTAAAATGTTTAAATATTACCAATTCATTTTTACACACATATATGCATTCCACCAAGCCCCGCATGAAGAATTGTGTCAAATAACAAACACTTTCCATGAAGATTTCTTCAGGAAGATTTTATTATATAGACGATGAAATTTAAGATAACAGTTTAGCAATATCTTTTCTTTCCACCACAACAAATTCAACTATTTTGTATCTTCTATGTGTGCGATATTGTGCCAGAAGGAGATCAAAAGACAGTTCTTGCCTTCATTGAAGTTACAGTCTAATAGTGATATATGACACACTCAAATACTAATAATTAAAGAGAGGGATGAGAGAGGAGAAAAAAAGCATATTTATAATTTATCACATATTTATAACAAATTCCATGCATCATATTATTATATATAAATAAAAAATAAGTGGTAACTAAAAAAGAAAAAGAAGTAGGTTGACACTAGATTTTGGAAGACCTGGAATGCTAGGCAAAATAGTGTGAATTAATGTTCCAGAGAAAATCAGTGATAGTTAAAAAAAATGAGTGATGTGACCAGTTACATCTGGTAACTATGACATTGAGTGTAATGGGATAAATTCACACCTGGGAAAAATTGAATAGTAGAAAAGATAAAAAAACCAGGAACTGATAATGTGTTGTCTACAAGAAACACACTGAAAATGATTGATACATGTAGAATTAAGTTTAGAAGCTGGAGTTATGCCTCAGCTAATCCAGGAAAGGCAGGAGTAGCAGTCATGATATCTGACAGAGTTGGGACTAAAGTGGATATAATTGAGAGAGATAATTATTATGCTGGAAAGGATACTATAAATAATGAAGCATTATCAATATTTGACTTGTATGCAACAATTATTATAGAACACAAATTTTTGAAGGAAAACCTAAATGAGATAAAGATAGAAATAGAAAAAACAGTATCCAAGGGCTTTCCCCCCTTCTCAGAACTGCACATAGCTAACAAAAAATAAATAAGAAAGAAGATAAGGAGATTAATACAAACTTAAATAAGTTAAATAACATAGATTTCTTGATAGCCCCCACACAACTGTAAAAGGTTAGTAGTAGATCTAAGTCTGACATATACACAATCCGAACATAATTTCTGGTGGGACAACAATGACTTAGAGAGCATAATTATTCTGAAAAAGTCTTACTTCAACACTCATCATATTACAGAGGTAATTCTGCATCCTTGAGGTGTTGTGGAACAAAAATTGCATGAGTAAGACCAAGCTGGAAAGACCTGTTTTGGAAAGCATATGATCTTGGCAACAGATTGTATTTGCTGCCTTCTAATTGAGCAAAATACAATCCTAGTAATATGTGTTAACTGTGAACCAGATGGGTTAAAGTGATTAAATTAAGTGTTGATACGAACAGGTCTAATATTACATTGCTAGAGCAGCTGTGATTTTTTTTTCTTTTTTAGAAAACGAGATGGAATTATACATTAAGAGTTGTAAAGCTATTCATGATTATTGACCTAGAGATCCCATTATTAAGGTTAGAACCTAAGGGCATTATTGAGAGGGTAAAAACCTGTGTGTATGAAAATATTCATGGAAGCTTTGTTATGGCAAAATAACTGGAAATAATATAAATTCACTGGATAGGAGAAATGGCTGAATAGAGTATGATGCATAATCAAATGTAATGGTTTGTATTATGTTATCAGAAATGACAAGTATTAGAAATATAAAGAAAACAATGGCAATATATGAAGAAATGAAAAGAGAATAAGAACGATGCATACCATGAATACATTAAAAAATAAGAGACACAAAATCAGTAGAAAAGAATATCCATTTGAAACAAATCCAAAGAGAACTCAAAATCAGAAGATATTTATATTAGCATACATATATAGCTTACATATTTTAAGCAAATTGTAAACAATATGGAGTTTGGAGTTTTCCACATAATTTTTTATGCTTTATGTTTATGCTTTTATGTTTAGTTAAATATTTTCTGTTAGTGGTGGTGGTCACTAAGTATATAATAATAAAAAACAATTAGCTATCTTCAAACTATTAGTAATTTAATATACATACCTCTGTCTACTCCATGACCCAAACTCTTATCTACTTGTTCATACAATCCTCTATGCATTGCTCTCAAACCCTTCAATTGGTCCACAGGCCAATGCAAGTCACCACTTCCTCAAGGAAAGATCTGAATAGTTTCTCTCCATAAGACTGAACTCAGGAGGATGGCTTCCAATCCCCAAGATTCCATAGCCGAATCTACGATAGAGTGCTGAGTCTGGATTCAGAATGACTACAACATTCTGATTTCAAACATGGACTCAGACACTTAATATCGGTAAGACTAAGGAAAAATCATTTAATCTTATTTTTATCCATTTTCTCATCTGTTAAATGGGCTAGAGAAAGACATGGCAAACCACTCCTATATTTTTGCCAAGAAAATGCCAAATAGGGTCACAATGAGTTAGATACAATTAAAAACGACTGAACAGGGGGCAGCTGGGTAGCTCAGTGGATTGAGAGTCAGGCCTAGAGATGGGAGGTCCTAGGTTTGAATCTGACCTCAGACACTTCCCACCTGTGTGACCCTGGGCAAGTCACTTGACCCCCATTGCCCACCCTTACCACTCTTCCACAAAGGAGCACAGAAGTTAAGGGTTTAAAAAAAGGGAAGAAAAAAAAAACTGAACAACAACAAATGTATGTAGTAGTAGAAAGCAGGGGTTTTCACATGTCCTATAGAAAGAGAAAATAACACAACAAGAAATATCTAATATGTATCATAGTAATTATTTCAAAGGCTACTCTAATTTAAATCAATGAAAAGTTTTCAAAAGTCCCTTCTAATGCATTTAGTCAATAAGACATCATGACTTGAAAACTTTATCTCAGTCTAGAACAATGTAATTAGTACTAGAAAAGACTTTAAGAAATTATTGAAACTTCTTCCTGCAATCACAATATTACCAACAGATCATCCAAAAAGTGGTTTCTTACCTTTCTGGAGCTATAAAACCCTCCCATGATTCCTCTGGTTTCAGAAAATGCAATTCTTCCCCCAAAAAGTGATGTATGGAATATTTGAAAATGTGTAACACTAAAGAGATTTAACGTTGTTTCAAGAACTGAGTATAATAATACTCAATATTGGGAGTATTTGGTTGGATAAACCTGGGAAGCAATTCACTTATATAGTACTCTCCCATTATTCAAAGACATCAATCAATTAGTCACAAAATAAGCATTTATTAATGATCTAATACATTCAGAGCACTATTAGGAGCTTTGGAAACCATGACAAAAATGAAGGAAAAAAAATCTTTATCCTCACAGAGTTTATATTACATCTTGAAAACAAGATGTATACACATAAGATATACTATCTATCTATCATCTGTCTGTCTATAGATCAATTAATTGATTAATCTATCTTTATATCTTTATATTTAAAATACAGTGCAGTTTAGTAGTATGGGGGGATGACACTAGAATCTGGAGAAGTCAGAAAGGCTTCATAGGGAAGGTGGCAGGTAATCTAAGCTTTGAAGAAAATGAGAAATTCTAGGAAGAAGAAATGAGGAGGGAGTATGTTCCTGGTCTGAGGGACAGATGAAAATGTGCCATAAGTGACGAACAGTGAAACAATGAATTTGGCTTTCTAATAATTTAGCCAACAAAATTATGTAAAGGGCTACATACAATAAGTGATATCTAATAAACATAAAATAATTTATGGACCAGAAGAATAGACCCAGATTGTGAAGTTATTTTGAGCTGGCCTGTAAAATGAGCAAATAACAACAACAAAAACTCAACATAAAAAGCTATTTGGGTGATGGAGAAGACTAAAACACAAATTAAGAATGAAACAACAAAGTTAATCCTGATGCATTCAAAACCAAGAAATATATGAATTGTTCTCAGGCCCAAAAAATAACTAATGAAGCTCAAAAGGGATTTTCAAAATCAAATAAGAGAAGAAGAAACATTGGGAAAAGAATTGAGAGTGATACAGGAAAATAATAGAAAATAATAATTGGGTAGGCAAGAGCTAACAACTTCATGAGACATCAAGAACCAATCAAACAAGTTAAAAGAATGAAAAAAAAATAGAAGAAAATGTGAAGTATCTCATTGGAAAAACAACTGACTTTGAAAATAAATCTAGGAGAGATAATCTAAGAATTATTGGACTACTTGAAAGTCATAATCAAAAAAAGAACTGAGACATTATCATTCAAGAAATTATCAAGGAAAAATGCTTCAATCCCTTAGAAAAGAGGGCAAAATAGAAACCAAAAGAATCCACCAATAATCTCCTGAAAGAAATCTCAGAAGGATAACTCCCTAGGACCTCCTGTCTCTAGGCCTGATTTTCAATCGACTGAGCTACCCAGCTGCCCCCTCTAATGGACATTTTAAACTTACCCTAGTTCAAAATCAAAAGACCCTTAATACTGGTAATGTGCTTCAAGTACAAAAAATGAGAGAAAAAGGAAAACTCAAATACTCTATTGCACATACAAGAAAAAACAACAATTATATATATATATATATATATATATATATATATATATATATATATATATATATATATA